>NC_084618.1:52957210-53042210 GCF_033978795.1 Nerophis ophidion
AACCACTGCTAAGACACTTTCATTTAACACACAGAGATCCTGCAGTGCTCACAATGCCCCCTGCCTTAAGAAGGAACATGTCCAGGCATGTTTCTGTGACTAAGAGAAGGCATTGGTGGCCAGATTGGACCAAAACTGAGCCTCGACTCTTTGTCTGGGATGGCGTGGCCGAGATGGTACAGGGGCCGTGCCATCAGTTTGAGGGTTCCACGTTCGATTCCAGCTTCCACCTTCCTAGTCAAACACTGGTATAAATGTAGCGTAAATGTAGATAATGGGTTCCTCAATGTAAAGCGCTTTGATTCCCTTGAGAGAGAGCACTATATAAATATAATGCACTGCACTTCACAAGGATTAAAAACATATGGCCAAGGCAACAAAGGAGTGACCAATAAGGACGCACAGTAAAACCCTGGAGTAGCCAAACCAGTCTCCAAACCTTAATCCCACGTAAAATATGCAGTCAATTGAAGATTTAAGTTGCCGAGCAACAGCCTTGAAACCCTCAGTGCATCTGTGAAGACGTGCGGATTAAAATCCCTCCCTTTGAAAGGTAATGCAAAATTCTGGTGACCAAAGTCTGACCTCTGTGATCACCAGCAAGACTTTCTCCACCAACTCATGTTTTGCTTGGGGATTATTCCCCTCGAAAAAATACTAACCAATTTATATAACATAAATGCATTTTTCAGATATAACCTACCATAAAACTGCTAATGTCTTTTTAGTTAATGTACAAAACGGATGTGTATCAAAATCCATAAAACAAAGTAGTGTTGCGCGATATTGACAATATCAGATTCAAATCATATAATTTTGGCCAACGATGGAGCTTTTAATACTATCGTTATATCGTGATAATGCATGTTGATGACGCATTCTACCTGTGTTTACTCAAATATGACTGCAACAAGTGAACATCGCATCCTCAACAAATGCAACGTCCTCGTGAGCGGCTAATGTTGTTTTTAAATCATCAGTGCTCACCTCCGTGGCAGGATAATGGCAGAAGGAATCGCTAAACATACTACACTACACACACTAACAGGATACAATAAGCCACGCTAGCTGTTAAACTAGAGCCACAAAGGTGGGCGGATTGATAAGAATATCAACAGTAACAGTACAAAGTATAGTGTTAGTATATGGTTAATACTGCAGTAATTAGATCAATGTCAAAATCGTGTTTTGTTGTTCTTCTTACTGTTTACAAACTCAGGGGAAAAAGTCTCTGGACACAGGAAAACTTTAAGGGCAAAAATCAAAGGATTTAAATCAGATCGTTCAGATACTCAGTGGCCTTGTGGTTAGAGTGTCCGCCTGGAATCGGTAGGTCGAGTCATACCAAAGACTATAAAAATGGGACCCATTACCTCCCTGCTTAGCACTCAGCATCCCGGGTTGGAATTGGGGGTTAAATCACCAAAATTAGCGCGGCCACCGCTGCTGCTCACTGCTCCCCTCACCTCCCAAAGGGTGGACAAAGGGGATTAGTCAAATGCAAAGGGCAATTTAACCACACCTTGTGTGCGTGTGACCATCAGTGGTAGTTTAACTTTATTTAAATCAGAAAAAATGCTTATGGTTAGTTAAATGGCAATATTGACTTAACTCAAAATGTTTAATGTAATACAAGGGAATAAGGAAATAATTTGATTCTGTTTTGCCCCCATCCTGTGTTTTTGTATATTTGTAATTGTGTTAAAAAATTGAATCATTCCATGATTTTTAAAATTTGAAGTGTTAGTGTCAGCATTGGCATGGCCAATACTGCCCCTCTAACTGCCCCTCTAACTATTTGGTGATTTGCTATTGGATCCATAACAAAACTAATTTAAAGTATCCAAACAAAACAAAAAAAAATTGCTTATTATATTTTAGCAGAACTGTAGATAGAACCATGTTACAACAGAAAGTTACTACCGCATTTTTCAGAGTATAAGTCGCTCCGGAGCATAAGTCGCACCTGCCGAAAATGCATAATAAAGAAGGAAAAAAACATGTATAAGTCGCACTGGAGTATAAGTCGCATTTTTGGGGGAAATATATTTGATAAAACCACTACAAGAATAGACATTTGAAAAGTAATGTAAAATAAATAAAGAATAGTGAACAACAGACTGAATAAGTGTATGTTATATGACACATAAATAACCAACTGAGAAGGTGCCTGGTATGTTAACGTAACATATTATGGTAAGAGTCATTCAAATAACTATAACATATAAAACATGTTATACGTTTACCAAACAATCTGTCACTCCTAATCCCTAAATCCGATGAAATCTTATACGTCTAGTCTCTTACGTGAATTAGCTAAATAATATTGTTTGATATTTTACAGTAATGTGTTAATTTCACACATAAGTCGCTCCTGAGTATAAGTAGCACCCCAGGCCAAACTATGAAAAAACTGCGACTTATAGTCCCAAAAATATGGTAGATATTAACAGTACATTAGAAAATAGGATAAAAATAATTTTGACAAAAAATATTTTCGGAAATGATACTGACAATATGTTACCGCAAATGTCAGCAGCCAAATTAGGATCCTTTGTGACCCATTTTGAAATAGTTGTCTATTTGCCAAATAATATATCGCGATGTAAAGTGTTATTGCAACATAGATTTTAGAGTCAGCCGATTCTGTCATGGATCGTGTGATCTGTGCACCAGTCTCCCCACGTTAAGCAAAGTCACGCACAGGCATCCTCCTTAAAGGGATACACCCCTACCAGGAGGATCGTCATACTTGTTCGAGTGACCGCCGACGATTAGATTTTAGGACATATTTCCCATTCATAAAACAAACTAGTTACAACTTCAACAAAACACATTTATTACAACTGAACAATCTATGTTCCTGTCAAATTGAAACGGTGTCTAGCAGATACTCACCTGTTGACAGCACCCCAGGAAGGGTCCAGGCTATGGCTCATACCTGAGCAGTATTGGGAATGTGGAGCTTTGTCACCTCCATTACCAGCATGGTTAATAAACCGTCCTAGAAATGCTCCTTCAACCCAAATCCAGTGAATCCAAACACTTCCACGGCGAATATTCCATAGGGGGATTTCCTTGATATCCTTCAGTTCTCGCCGTTTTGCAAAAGAAAGGGATAATCACCACATGTCTGGACTCTGTGGTACATCCATGTCGAGGCTCATTTAATCAAAGGTTAAAGAAAAGCTGGCTTTGAGAAGAGGAAATCCCAGCAGCTGGACTCCTCTGTCAGTACACAATGAGCAGGGTGATCCTTCCACCTCTGACCTTGTGTCACCAGACGTTTGTGTTGGACTGTGTGAAAGAGTGCGTATGGATGTGTCAGCGGCTTGGCAGGCCTCCCGTTATTAACCCAAAGAGGATCAAACTTCCTGGCAAAAGAAGACCAAGTGTCTCTGTTCCTTGTCAAGTCTTTCTCCGGAACCCCAGCCATACACTATGAATGAAGGCGGTGTGTCACTGCGCCTTGTTGTGCAGGGGTGTGTATAAACATGGCTTCTACTGCTAACATTCCTCCAATCCAGCACACAGGAAGATTCAAATGAGGAAGAGAGAATCACACACATTGGGAAAAAAGGTGGGTGGGGACAGAGTCTTGCCTGGACATGACACACATGCACATGCACACGCACGCGCGCACACACACACGCACACACGCACGCACACATACACACACTCTGATTGGTGGTCCTTACTCAAAATAATCCACAAAGTCAAAGTTTAGGTACCGTATTTTTCCGACTATAAGTCGCAGTTTTTTCATAGTTTGGCCGGGGGTGCAACATATACTCCGGAAAGACTTATGTGTGAAATTATTAACACATTACCGTAAAATATCAAATAATATTATTTAGCTCATTCGCAGAAGAGACGAAGAAAATGTCAGCAATCGTCAAACACACACATCAGCAATCGTCACATACAAATCAACCAATAAGAATTTGGCGGGGGAGGGTCTTGGCAGAAGTGCATTGTGGGTCATGGAATGTTAACTGCATTATGCTATATGCTACTGCTGTAGCATATAGCATTGCACCTAATAGACAATGTCTCATTTGCACCCTTGGTGGTGAAAGCTTATCAAAATTAGGGTGGTCCCAAAAAGAGGGATGTTGTGTTGGTTTTATAAGAGCTCCCCCTCTGGTCAACATATGAAATAACAAGTGTGTGTAAAAAAATGTAAAGTGCTCCCCCTCTGGCCAAAATATGGAACAACACGTGTGTGTAAAGAATTGAATAGCGCCCCCTTTGGCAAAAATTAATTTCAAAAAATAAAAAAATATGTATATATTGACATACTGTAATAACTTCAAGTAAATAATGAAGCTTGAAAACCAATTACAAACAAAAAAAAAAAAAACATAAAACATGTACCAAAAGCTTACTTTTTTATATTTGCATTATATTATGGCTTCACGGTGGAAGAAGGGTTAGTGCGTCTGCCTCACAATACGAAGGTCCTGCAGTCCTGGGTTCAAATCCAGGCTCGGGATCTTTCTGTGTGGAGTTTGCATGTTCTCCCCGTGAATGCGTGGGTTCCCTCCGGGTACTCCGGCTTCCTCCCACCTCCAAAGACATGCACCTGGGGATAGGTTGATTGGCAACACTAAATTGGCCCTAGTGTGTGAATGTGAGTGTGAATGTTGTCTGTCTATCTGTGTTGGCCCTGCGATGAGGTGGGGACTTGTCCAGGGTGTACCCCGCCTTCCGCCCGATTGTAGCTGAGATAGGCGCCAGCGCCCCCCGCGACCCCAAAAGGGAATAAGCGGTAGAAAATGGATGGATGGAACAAATACAAGAATGTATGTGTGTGTGTTGTATTTTTAACCTTCTTGAGACATCAACAAGGAAAATTGCCTTCCATAAGAATCAGAATCAGAATAAGAATAGTTGTTTTACTGCCATTATTTGAGAACCGGTTCACAAACTAGGATTTTTTTTTTTTGGTGCAATCGTGCAAGATAAAAGACATATAAGACAGAATAGGTAATAAAATGAGCTATTAAAATGGATCATTTCATCGTTGGCGGTAACTTATAAAAACTGAGAACGGCTGAACAAAAATTGCACCGAAAAGGAAATAATGTACTGCAGATTACACAATATCAAATAATATTATTTATCTCATTCGCGGAAGAGACAAAGAAAATGTCAGCAATCGTCACACACGTCAGCCAATAAGAATTCGGCGGGGGAGGGTCATGGCAGAAGTGCATTGTGGGTCAAACAATGCTTAACTGCTATATACTATATACTACTGCTGTAGCTTTTAAAATGGATCATTTCATCGTTGGCGGTAACTTATAAAAACTGAGAAGGGTTGAACAAAAATGGCACCGAAAAGGAGATAATGTACTGCAGATTACACAATATCAAATAATATTATTTATCTCATTCGCGAAAGAGACGAAGAAAATGTCAGCAATCGTCACACACACGTCAACCAATAAGAATTCGGCGAGGGAGGGTCATGACAGAAGTGCATTGTGGGTCATGGAATGCTAACTGCTATATGCTATATGCTACTACTGTAGCTATTAAAATTGACCATTTCATCGTTGGCGGTAACATATAAAAACTGAGAAGGGCTGAACACAAATTGGACCGAAAAAGAAATCATATACTGCAGATTACAAACTGGATGTAGTGAAATATGCAGCAGAAAACGACAAGAGGAAGCGACGCATACCTTTGGAGTTGGCAGAGTTGTTTAGAAGCAACATGGAAGAAAATTTCATCGGATTTATCGATTAGGAGTGACAGATTGTTTGGTAAACGTATAGCATGTTCTGTATGTTATAGTTATTTGAATGACTCTTACCATAATATGTTACGTTAACATATCAGGCACGTTCTCAGTTGGTTATTAATGCGTCATATAACGCAGTGGTCCCCAACCACCGGGCCGCAGAATAATTTTTTTTAATTTTTATTAAAAAAATAAAAAAAATAATATATATATATATATATATATATATATATATATATATATATATATATATATATATATATATATATTTTTTTTTTTTTTTTTTTTTTTTTTTTTTTATTAAATCAACATAAAAAACACAATATACACTTACAATTAGTGCACCAACCACAAAAACCTCCCTTTTTCATGACAAAAAAAAAAAAAAAAAAGGGACATCTCTCCCATCCCCGGGACAAATACGTTGACCGGTCCGCGGATACAAAAAGGTTGGGGAACACTGATATAACGTACACTTATTCAGCCTGTTGTTCGCTATTCTTTATTTATTTTAAATTGCCTTTCAAATGTCTATTCTTGGTGTTGGATTTTATCAAATAAATTTCCCCCAAAAATTTGAATTATATTCCAGTGCGACGTATATATGTTTTTTTCCTTCTTTATTATGCATTTTCGTCCGGTGCGACGTATACTCCGGAGCGACTTATTATCCGAAAAATACGGTACATGGACTGGTGTTACATGTCCGCTGCAACTTAGACTTGTCATACAACAAATTAAATTACTTCCCTCCCCAAATTTATTTATAATAATCTCTGCGTGGCGCAGTTGGGAGAGTGGCTGTGCGCAACCCGAGAGTCCCTGGTTCAATCCCCACCAAGTACCAACCTCGTCACGTCCGTTGTGTCCTTGAGCAAGACACTTCACCCTTGCTCCTGATGGGTGCTGGTTAGCGCCTTGCATGGCAGCTCCCTCCATCAGTGTGTGTGAATGGGTGAATGTGGAAGTAGTGTCAAAGCGCTTTGAGTACCTTGAAGGCAGAAAAGCGCTATACAAGTACAACCCATTTATTTTGTAAAAATAAATAGAATGATTTCAAATCATCCACAAAGTCCACGTTGCACACGGCCAGATGTGGGCCGTGACTTCGACATGTCATACAACAAATGCTATCGCTCCTCCCACAAATGTAATAATGGTCATCTTCATTTTGCATGATATAAAGAAACAGTAAGACTCAATGTAGCTGCGGACAGAAGCACATTGTATATGTTATATAATTTCATAGTTGATTAGAATAAATAAATACAATGTATAAATATTCAGTTCATATTTACATGTATCGTGATTGAAATATACTGTATATTTTATTTTGTAATTTCATGCAAGTATATGTTAACTCTATTTTTGTTACAAAACCCATGTAAATTGGAGAGGAACATATTATTGTTTCCGGTTTGGTCACATTGTTGGGGGGACAATTAATATGTGACGGAAGAAGGGAAGCACCATGAGACAGCAGTTGATGGAAGAGGGTAACAGAGTCTTCGCTTGAAAAGAAACTTTATTCAATATTTTTTATTTTATTTGATTTCAGACGAATTGTAAGTTCTGTTTTTTCTTATTTATTAGTTCTGACGGCATTATTTAGACATTTTTGGCATTGTGTTGGCATCGTCGTTAAGGAGAAGAAGGCGTGGCTGAAATAAATGTCTGTTTAAAAAAAACGAACAACTTAAGCCTTAATTAAGACCTCGGAGGGGGTAACACTCAAAATAATCTACAACGTCAAAGTCCGCGGTACACTCGCTCTCGCACAGACGGATAGATAGATAGATAGATAGATAGATAGATAGATGGATAGTACTTTATTGATTCCTTCAGGAGAGTTCCTTCAGGAAAATTAAAATTCCAGCAGCAGTGTACAGAGTTGAGATCAATTTAAAATAAGTAAAAAGTAAATAATGGGGGTTTAAATTGAAACAAAATAGAGAAATATTACAATAACAATAAAAAATAAAAAGAAACAATGGGAATAAAAATATAACAGTAAAATAAGACTATAACAAGAGAAACTAGGCAGTAGTGACCATGCTATGAAAACGTATTGCACTGTTATGGTTTTGCATCGCCTGTCATCCTTGTACCCACCGCCCCCCCGCCTCAGAGAGGAGTTGTACAGTCTAATGGCATGTGGGACAAAGGAGTTTTTTAGTCTATTAGTCCTTCACTTGGGATGAAGCAGTCTAGCTCCTCTCACAAATTAATAATGGCTATTTCCATCTTGTATGATACAAATACAAAGACGGACTTTAAATGATCCACAAAGCCTTGGTTAACACCTCGGAGGGAGTAACACTCAAAATAATCCACAACATCAAAGTCCACTGTACACTCGCTCACGCACAGGCAGATGTACTAATTTTATAAAACTAATGCAATCGCACCTCTTACAAGCTTTAATGGTAATTTCTATCTTGCATATATTTGTATATATATACATATATTTGTGTATATATATATATATATATGTATATATATATATATGTGTGTGTGTGTCAAAGCCATGGTGCCCAAATATATATATATTTTTTTTAATTTTTTTAAATCTGCTCTTTGTAATCTATTTTTCTACCACTTGTTACTCTCGGTGTCTCCTAGCCGATAAGACAAATCGTATTAGGAACAACAACTCTGTGTTTTAACTCTTTATGTTTTTACCCTTCCTTGGGCGCTGTCAACAAGGAAACCTGCGAAAAAGGCTTGTAAGGATGATACAGTGTTGTTTTTTTTCCTTGCCTATATATATATATATATATATATATATATATATATATATATATATATATATATATATATATATATATATATATATATATTAGGGCTGGGCAACGATTAAAAATGTTAATCGAAGTTAACCGCACTATTTCTCTGATTAATCGTGATTAACTGCATTGTGTACGCAAAGCCTAATCGAAGTTAACCGCACTATTTCTCTGATTAATCGTGATTAACTGCATTGTATACGCAAAGCCCAATAATGAATTCAAAAGTAGTGTGTAGTGCACCTTTATTGGAATATTCTCCCACATTAACAAAAGCGCCAAAACATTTGTTGTGCAAACACAATTTAAATCAGTCCTTGTTAAACAGTAGCAGTTAAATAGCATATTTTATGAAAATCAACACAAAAAATGTAAATACAAATATTTAAGCTTATTACTACCACTGCCAGGGTATTTAAGTTATCCTGTTTGTTATGGAAAATAAATATAATCTACATACAAATCTCTGAGCCACAATCATAACATCTGAACAGGCAATTTCTGAGGTAACAGCAGAAACATTTTTTTTTATCAGGGATCTTATGTTTAAAACACCTATATTATAGGTAGTGGGCTGTTTTAGGGAATTTTTGATCAAATTATCCGTAGTAGCAATATTAATAATGTTGTGTTTATTCTGCGTAGTGCACTTAAAATAATTATGACCATATCCAGGAATTGATATGATGGGAATTTTCCGATTGTTTGCTTGGTGCTTTGATAAACTGAACGCATATACATGGTACTATATTGTGATGTTATGAGCCAGGGGAAAAAAGAACTACCCTACCCAGCATGCAACAGGAGTGACGAGCATGCGCGGTAGCCCGGTATAGGTTGTGTCGCCATGACGGCATCTTGTATGTTGTGATATGCACGCTCTGAAAGTAAACGTTAAGAACTCAGCCAACACGCCTCGTCTGCATTATTGATAAATAGACAGACAACACATATACTCCGCTGCTTCACAGCCCGCTGGATGTAGCCGACAAAGTATTCCCATGCTAGCTAGCCGGTCTAGCAAGCACGCGGCATTCAGTCCAAAACGGCCCGATCTATCCACATCCAGAATTGTCTGGCGGTCGTAAGTGATCCTGGAGTGACCACGCTGTAAGCCAGACATGAAATTTCCAGAATTGTCCGGTATTTTTGCCAAATGTTCCATCTTTACCAAGAGCCCCTCGACGCCGGGCGACGCCATCTTGTTAAGAAAAGGCGTTAACAAAATAAAATCATGTTAACAACATACGCAAATGTGCGATAAAATAATTGTCGACGTTAATAGATTGATGAGTTAACTCATAATTAACGCATTAATTTGCCCACCCCTAATATATATCTATATATATCTATCTATATATATAGATATATATACAGTATATATATATATATATACAGTATGTATGTATGTATATATGTGTGTGTATGTATGTATGTATATATGTGTATGTATATATATATATATATATATATATATATATATATATATATATGTATAACATATATGTAAGTATGTGTGTGTATATATATATATATATATATATATATATATATGTATGTATGTATGTATGTATGTATGTATGTATGTATGTATGTGTATATATATAAATACAGCCCGGCCCCCGGCCAAATTTTAACCCAATACGGACCCCCGAGTCTAACAGTTTGGAGACCCCTGATCTATGCGCACCAGGCTGATGTTACAGTTGGTTGAGGAGTGCATAAATAATAAAAATAACATAACATAACATGCAATCGCACCTGCCGCCAGTTATTAATGATAACGTACACCCTGGGTTACTGAAATAAATAATAAATCCCAGTCATACACACAAGTTAACATAAAACAGTGTGCTTGCTCATGCACAAGCATACCCTGTATACAGTACATGAACATCCATCCATTTTCTACCGCTTGTCCCTTTCAGGGTCGCAAGGGGTGGTGGAGCCTATCTCATGAACATGTATGTCATAAATCCTCCCACCAGTTATTAATGACATCCACCACCTTGCGTAGTAAAAATAAGGAGCCCAACAAAAAAATGATCCGCTAAATCACAGTCTACAGTCCGCTCCCGTTTGCACAGGCACATATGTGCAACAACGTGGGAGTCATTTAATTAATGTGATCTAACCTTCTGGCAGTGTTTTAATCTGGATTTAAAAGAACCACCACCAACCTTGCACAATAGAAATATGCATCCCTAAATAAGTCACGTGTGCTTTTTACACAGAGCCATTTGGGCATTCACTTGCCTGAAAATGTGTTTGGGTATTGATGATCGTCGTCGAGTCAGTATTTTGGGGATGCAAGACCGCCTCCGGACAGTGGGCACCCTTCGAGGGCACCTCTGACCCTTCGGGGGAACTGTGTTGACTCGCTCAAAGTGCACTTTTTTCTCACTGTGCTCACTACGTGAAAAAGAAGGGAAGGAAATAACAAAGACGGTGGAGAAATTAAGTCAAAACAATCAAAGGCATTTTGTCAAAGATCAGCAAATGGGGGACATCAATAGGGGAGGACACATTCATTTGGTAGTGTGAAGGTGTGTCTCACCCCTTACACCGTGGGAAGGAGGGCACTCTCTCCGGCGGCGGTCTGAGGTAGTTTGTTTCTGAGGCAGCCTGGCAGGCCCGAGAGTTTTCTCCTGGCATGCTGACACTGCGCTGGCGTTGTAGTGGCTGCAACAAAACACAAGCTAAGATGAGTAGATAGTTTAGACCAGGGGTCACCAACCTTTTTGAAACCAAGAGCTACTTCTTCGGTACTGATTAATGCGAAGGGCTACCAGTTCGATACACACTTAAATAAATTGCCAAGAATAAACAATTTGCTCAATTTACCTTTAATAAATAAATCTATATATATAAAACAAATGGGTATTTCTGTCATTCCGTCGTACATTTTTTTTCCTTTTACGGAAGGTTTTTTTGTAGAGAATAAATGATGAAAAAAAACACTTAATTGACCGGCATAAAAGAAGAGAAAACACGAAAAAAAAGAAAATTACATTTTGACACATAGTTCATCTTCAATTTTGACTCTTTAAAATTAAAAATTAAACCAAAAAAAATTAAGAAAAAAACTAGTTAATTTGAATCTTTTTGAAAAAATAAAAAAAAAAATTTATGGAACATCATTAGTAATTTTTCCTGATTAAGATTAATTTTAGAATGTTCATGACATGTTTTAAATAGGTTAAAATCCAATCTGGACTTTGTTATCATATATAACACATTGGCCCAAGCTATATTTCTAACAAAGACAAATCATTGTTTCTTCTAGATTTTCCGGAGCAAAAATTTTAAAACAAATTCTAAAGACTTTGAAATAAGATTTAAATTTGATTCTACAGATTTTGTAGATTTGCCAGGATATTTTTTTTGAATTTTACTAATAATAAGTTTGAAGAAATATTTCACAAATATTCTTCGTCGAAAAAACAGAAGCTAAAATGAAGAATTAAATTAAAATGTATTTATTATTTTTTACAATAAAAAAAAATGAATTACTTGAACATTGATTTAAATTGTCAGGAAATAAGAGGAAGGCATTTAAAAGGTAAAAAGGTATATGTGTTTAAAAATCCTAAAATCATTTTTAAGCTTGTATTTTTTTCTCTAAAATTGTCTTTCTGAAAGTTATAAGAAGCAAAGTAAAAAAATTTAATAATTTATTTTAAAAAGTTAAGACCAAGTCTTTAAAATATTTTTTGGGATTTTCAACTTCTATTTGAGTTTTGTCTCTCTTAGAATTAAAAATGTCGAGCAAAGCGAGACCAGCTTGCTAGTAAATAAATAAAATAAAAAATAGAGGCAGCTCACTGGTAAGTGCTGCTATTTGAGCTATTTTTAGAACAGGCCAGTGGACGACTCATCTGGTCCTTACGGGCGACCTGGTGCCCGCGGGCACTGCGTTGGTGACCCGTGGTTTAGACTATATCATCCTTTTTTCACAGGATGCTCACACACTTGGCATCCCATACTATGCTTGGGCACACTTGACACATCAGTTTGTCAGTTTGACTTGTGTTTATGGACTCATTTGCAGCACGCTTTCCTGAATGCAGTCATGTAGATGTGTGACACATACAGTCGCGATCAAAAGTTTACATACGCTTGTAAAGAACATAATGTCGTGGCTGTCTTGACTTTCCAATAATTTCTACTATTTTTTTGTGATAGTGATTAGAGCACATACTCGCTGGTCACAAAAAAACATGAAGTTTGGTTCCTTTAAGAATTTATTATGGTTCTACTGAAAATGTAACCAAATCTGCTGGGTCAAAAGTATACATACAGCAATGTTAATATTTGGCTACATGTCCCTTGGTAAGTTTAACTGCAATAAGGCGCTTTTGGTAGCCATCCACAAGCTTTTGGTTGAATTTTTGACCACTCCTCTTGACAAAATTGGTGCAGTTCAGCTAAATTTGTTGGTTTTC
The DNA here is from genome assembly GCF_033978795.1 of Nerophis ophidion. NCBI lineage: Eukaryota > Metazoa > Chordata > Actinopteri > Syngnathiformes > Syngnathidae > Nerophis > Nerophis ophidion. Next base: position 52,970,194 of record NC_084618.1, read on the forward strand.
TGACATGGACTTGTTTCTTCAGCATTGTCCACACGTTTCAGTCCGGAGTTTGGGAAGGCCATTCTAATACCGTAGTTCTAGCCTGATTTAGCCATTCCTCTACCACTTTTGACGTGTGTTTGGGGTCATTTTCCTGTTGGAACATCCAACTGCGCCCAAGACCAAACCTCTGGGCTGATGATTTGAGGTTTTCCTGAAGAATTTGGAGGTACTCCTCCATTTTCATTGTCCCATTTAATGCACCAGTTCCATTGGCAGCAAAACAGGCCCAGAGCATAATACTACCACCACCATGCTTGACGGTAGGTTGGTGTTCCTGGGATTAAAGGCCTCGCCTTTTCTCCTCCAAACATTTTGCTGGGTATTGTGGCCAAATAGCTCAACTTTTGTTTCATCTGACAATAAATGGACACAAGTAAGACCTTCTGGAGGAAAGTTCTGTGATCATGAATGTTTTTTTTGACCAACAAGTATGTGCTCCAGTCACTGTATCATAAAAAAATAATAGTTGTAGAAAGTATTGGTAAGTCAAGACATCCATGACATTATGTTCTTTACAAGTATATGTATACTTTTGATCATGACTGTACATAATTAATGCAATTTCTCCCACCACCAGTTATTGATTATAACTGCAACTTTGCAATCACTTAAACAATTGAACAACTCAGGATAATGTGCTTAGCCCACATTACAGGGCAATACGCAGCATAGTTGGTCAGAAAATGTATGCGATCACTCCCCCACCCAGTTATTGATGATAACTTCAACCTTGAGCTGTAGAAATACATAGAATGGCTCACAACCACGCACATAGTCTAAATTACACTTTATTCTCATGCAAAGACATGCAATGTAGATGTGTCATGATAAAAAATTATAATATACAGTAAATTACAAAATAAACAAAACGACTCAAAATCATGTACATAGTGCACATTACTCTTTATCATGCACAGGGGCATGCAATGTAGACGTGTCATATAATTGATGCGATTGCTCCTCCCATCAGTTGTTAATGATTACTGCATTCATAAAAATAAGTTGAACGACTCACAAAGATGTCCACAATATTATGATCAAGCACAGGCATGCGGTGTAAATTCATCTTATTATAGCGATAACCTCTCCTGCCAGTTATTAATGATAAATACAACCATGTGTTAACAAAATAAATAGAAAGACACAAAATGATACACACATTTCATATTACGCTCTATAATGCAAAGTAGATGTTTTTGCTCAATTCAGCCAGTTATTGAAGATAACTCCAATCTTGCATTAATATAAATTAAAGAAATGACAAAAAAATCATGCATATAATTCACAGTATTCTTATTGGCGCAAATATGTGTCATATAATTCATGCGATCGCTCCTCCTGCCAGTTACTGATATTCCTGTTGCTACTTGCATAAATAGATAGAGGGCGCCTTGATCAAGCATGGTGTCAGTGGCCGGGTGTGAGTGTGCCCTGATGGACAAAAAGTTTGTTTAAAAAAAGCTCAGTAAGTGTTGCTCACCAAAGAACTATCAGTACAACTAAAAACTGCAATACTGACACAAGTGGTTCAAAGTTTACCTCCTTATGAGTGGGCGTCTCGTCGGGTGTCAGCTGAATAATGGGGATGTCCAGTTTAAGCCATGGCGGCTTCTTCCTATTGGCTGGTTCACCCATGCTCTTTCATTTCTGCATGCTGGAGAGAAAACCACAAGTTTATGAAGATTGTCGTAACCTAATCATAATTTGGTTTTGGGATTAGCGGTAAATGCTGCAGGTGAGGATTGAACACAACTTCTGAATCTAATTTTGCAATCGTTGTTGTATTTCATGAGTTTGATCAATTGGTTCTCTATCTGCATTTGTTGTTTATATTTGTTAGATCAGGAAAAAAACACAGGGGCTATTTCATCCCTACAAGCCTGTTTCAGAACAGGCTTGTAAGAATGAAATAGCCTTTGTGTTTTTTTCCTGACCTAACGTATATTCCGCTCTACCCCGGGATTGTGCACTGTATAACGGATAAACAGAAACCTCGACTGTAGCCAGAAGGTTGGGTAAAAACATAGAGTTAAAACACAGGGTTGTTGCATCCCTTTCTGATGTATTACTGTCCACAACAGTGCTCATTTGTGCATGTTTGAAACATCATAATATATATTAAAAATTGTAAATAAACAAATAATTCACTTAATTGTAACAAAACTGTGCTCTTATATGCGTAAACAAATTAATTGTTTAAGCCTCTTAAACACCCAAAAAACATACCTTAAAGTTCTGTGGTGGGTGGGGTGAAGTGAAACCAAAACAAGCAGCAAATGGTTTCTTGAAGAATGAAAAGGGGATTTTTTTTTTACCAAACCAACCTTTTTTTCAGTTTCTTTCTTTCTTTATGTACCTGTCTTCATACATTTTAAAGATGAAGGCTGAGTATGAAAAAAAGTATGTTCCCTTAGAATCCACTTGGACAAGTGTAAAAAGCCTGCAAGTAGAACAATATGCATGCAACCACATCCTTTGAAGGTGACACACTTTCTTCTATGCATAAACAAAAACACAAGCAAGCATGCAGCGGACCAACACTCACTTGATACTCGTGAATTCAGTCCCTGTCCATCTTGGGTCCAACATCAAGCCCTTCATTTGTTATGCCACAATACCTTTTCTCCTACATCTGTGCGTGGATTTTCATGACCGGCAGATTAAAGCATGTAATCCGCATGGCCCACATGACATGTCTGCTGCCAGAAGCTCGTACCTCCGATTGGACACTGATGCTTTGGTGTACGTTACAGGATGTGACATATCACATGTAAAGCGTGTTAATATCACGGGCATGCAAAACTAACAGTGGCTGACAGACTAACAATGTCAGGAGTTGAATGTTAGCATGTTATTTATGTTCCCCTTATGCATAAAAAACTGCTTTCACAATATGTGTGTGTGGTTTAACATGAACTAGTGACTCAGAAAATAACAATACTGGTCTATCATACATTATGTCCCTGCCCGGATGCCATAAAACTAAGTAAGCTTCAGCTCACATCTGGGCCAGATGGCGTGTGTGTGTGCGTGCGTGTGTGTGTGTGTGTGTGTGTGTGTGTGTGTGTGTGTGTGTGTGTGTGTGCGTGCGTGCGTGTGTGTTCTTTTATGTATACCCTTCTTGAGACGTCGACAAGGAAAAGTACCTTCAATTTGAGACTTTTTTTTAAAAACTTTTATTAGTAGATTGCACAGTTCAGTACATATTCCGTACAATTGACCACTAAAGGGTAACACCCGAATAAGTTTCTCAACGTCCACGTTAAGCAACTCATATGAGGACCGGTGAACAAGTTAGGACCGAGGTCATGGTCCCATGAAGCTTGAAAACCAAATTACAAACAAAAAATTAAAAAAACATAAAACATGTACTAAAATCTTACTTTTTTATATTTGCATAGTATGTATATATTATTAATGTTGTAAATACAAATCTTTATATATCTAGAAAGGGTGGTCCTAAAGAGGTAGGAATTTTTTCGAAGATAACAAATACAAGAATGTGTGTGTGTTCTTGTGTTTCTACCCTTCTTGAGACATTGACAAGGAAAAGTGCCTTCCATAAGAATCAGAATAAGAATAGTTTTTTTATTGCCATTATTTGAGAACGGGTTCACAAACTAGGATTTTTCTTGGTGCAATCATGCAACATAAAATACATATAAGACAGAATAGATAATAAAATGAGCTGTAACTGAGCTGTCAGATCTTGTTCTTGTTCATGTGTTTGATGGCCGAGGGGAAACAACTGTTCAGGTGGCGGGAGGTGTGGGTCTGAATGGACCGTAGTCTCCTGCCTGAGGTGAGAGGGGAGAAGAGTTTGTGTCCACGGTGAGAAGTCAGCTGTGATCCGACCCACACGCCTCCTGGTCCTGGAGGAGAACAGGTCCTGGAGGGATGGGAGCTTGCAGCCAATCACCTTCTCAGCAGCACGTACCATGGGCTGCAGTCGATGCTTTTCCTGGACTGTGGCGCCGGAGAACCACACTGAGATGGAGGAGGTGAGGACGGACTCGATGATGGCTGAGTAAAACTGCACCAGCATCTCGGTCGGCACCTCTTAAGTTTCCTCAGCTGCCGCAGGAAGTAGATCCTCTGCTGGGCCTTCTTGATGAGGGAGCTGATGGTCGGCTCCCACTTGAGGTCTTGGGTGATGGTGGTGCCAAAGAAACGGAAAGGAGTCCACAATGGAGACGGAGGTGGGAGAGTCTATCAGGGTGAGGGGGGACGGTGGGGCTGTGACTTTCCTGAAGTCTATGATCAACTCTACTGTTTTGTGGGTGTTCAGCTCCAGGTGGTTGAGGCTGCACCAGGACGCCAGCCGGTCCACCTCTCTCCTGTAAGAGGACTCGTCGCCATCCGAGATGAGCCCGGTGAGGGTAGTGTCGTCCGCAAACTGGAGCAGCTTTATGGACTGGTGACTGGAAGTGCAGCAGTTTGTGTAAAGGGAGAAGAGCTAGGGAGAAAGTACACAGCCCTGAGGATCGGTAAACAAGTGAGGACCAAAATCATGGTCCCAATACGGAAAACCATTGCATCTCATAGAGAGCCAAATGATAGTCTGTGGACATTGCCCCAAAGTCGGGTATTTTGTGTTGATTTAATGCGCATGCAAAAGTAAACATTGACAGGTGCAGAGGCAGCAATATATGATAAAACAAGACGGCAGCTAAAGAAGGACTTCCCTATTCATCCCCGAAAAAACCCACCAGTTGAACATGTTGTGTACAGAGGAGGGAAGGAGGCGGCAACCAGGGCACAACTGCGGTTCACAAGGTTTATTCAAACCTTTGATGATTACATGCCGTTGTTATGCTACTCTAAGGGAATGAGTGTAGACTATGTGTAATATTAATAGTGTAAATGTTACCAGGGTTTTTTGTCTGTGAGTGTTGGTTGTATCTTTCGTCAAATCCAGAGGGGCAAGGCGAAGAGGCAGTTCGTGAGCAGGCAAGAGGTCGGGGGCAGGAGTGAGGCAGCGTGGTCTGGGTCTGAGCAGGGAGGTCGTGGATTGAGGAAGGCAATCAGGAATCCGGATGGATGTCGAGAGGCAAGGTACGATCACGTAAAACAGGGGAGTCATTGCGGGAGACACAAGGGACATGAACAAGGGAGACACGGAGAGAGAGGAAAGACCAAAGCACAGGGGAGGGAATGCCAGACGTAATGCTTACTGGGAAGATTAGCGACGTTCTGGCAAAGTTTCATCGGGTCAGCTGGTCTTTATGCTGCTCCCTTTCATCAAGTTGAGGTGTGTAGATCATTGATTGAGTGCAGGTTCGATGCTGTGTGGGCATGCTGCGCTCAGCACGAGTGGGGCCGTGTCTAAGCGCGCTGTCAGCAGAGGCCCTCGCAGGTCCAGCCGCCGAGGAAACGCGGGTTCGACTCCGCGTCATGACAGAACAGGTGATTTTACGACTTTCGGTAGGGGGGTATCAAGTTTATAAATGTTTTAAAGGGTCCCTATTATGCAAAACCAACTTTTCTTACCTATTGGCATTTGGGATCCTTCTTACTCTCAGAAATGTTGATTTCAAACCATGTAGGCATGGTGGAGATATTTATTTAAATAAATATAAATGATAAATGGGTTGTATTTGTATAGCGCTTTTCTACCTTCAAGGTACTCAAAGCGCTTTGACACTACTTCCACATTTACCCATTCACACACACATTCACACACTGATGGAGGGAGCTGCCATGCAAGGCACCAACCAGCAACCATCAGGAGCAAGGGTGAAGTGTCTTGCTCAGGACACAACGGACATGACGAGGTTGGTACTAGGTGGGATTTGAACCAGGGACCCCCGGGTTGCGCACGGCCACTCTGCCACTGCGCCACGCAATCTTGCCTTCATTAAAACTTACTCCAAACAAGCTAATTGAAACTTTAGTGAGGTATTTTGCCTTAGTTACATCAGGAGGTATCTCCATATTCTGGAGGTTTACCGGAAGAGCTTTGCACTAGTCCGCCATCTTTTTGTCAGCTGTAGTCCAAAGTTGTACTTAAGTTCCTTATTTTTCCCTATCTTCGTGTTGAGGGCAGACTGGGTCGTCCATGCACATGCATCCTCCGCTGTTGCCATTTCTAATACAAAGTAGTGTATACAGGTGAAACTTGAAACATTTGAATAATATACAAAAGTTTATTCATGTCAGCAGTTCAACTTTAAATGTGAAACTATGTGATATAAACTCACTACATGCAAAGTGACATACAGTGGGGCAAAAAAGTATTTAGTCAGCCACCGATTGTGCAAGTTCTCCCACTTAAAATGATGACAGAGGTCTGTAATTTTCATCATAGGTACACTTCAACTGTGAGAGACAGAATGTGAAAAAAAATCCAGGAATTCACATTGTAGGAATTTTAAATAATTTATTTGTAAATTATGGTGGAAAATAAGTATTTGGTCAACCATTCAAAGCTCTCACTGATGGAAGGAGGATTTGGCTCAAAATCTCACAATACATGGCCCTATTCATTCTTTCCTTAACACGGATCAATCATCCTGTCCCCCTAGCAGAAAAACAGCCCCAAAGCATGATGTCTCCACCCCCATGCTTCACAGTAGATATGGTGTTCTTGATGCAACTCAGTATTCTTCTTCCTCCAAACACGACGAGTTGAGTTTATACCAAAAAGTTCTATTTTGGTTTCATCTGACCACATGACATTCTTTCAATCCTCTGCTGTATCATCCATGTATCCATTTTGGTATAAACTCAACTCGTCGTGTTTGGAGGAAGAAGAATACTGAGTTGCATTCCACGAACACCATACCTACTGTGAGCATGGGGGTGGAAACATCATGCTTTGGGGCTGTTTTTCTATTAAGAGGACAGGATGATTGATCCGTGTTAAGGAAAGAATGAAATTCCTACAATGTGAATTCCTGGATTTTTTTTTCACATTCTGTCTCTCACAGTTGAAGTGTACTTATCATGAAAATGACAGACCTCTGTCATCATTTTAAGTGGGAGAACTTGCACAATCGGTGGCTGACTAAATACTTTTTTGCCCCACTGTATATCAAGCCTTCATTTATCAATTTGATGATCATGGCTAACCTTTTTCGAAAACGCCACATTTTCTGATATTTTAATTCAAGGTTTTCATAAGCTGGAAGCCGTAATCATCAAAATTGTATCAAAGGAAGGCTTGGAATACCTTGAGATGCATGTTATGTTTTTCAGAATTAGTTTGACCTTGTAAATCTAATTGCTGGAACGAACAAACCTTTGCATATTGAGTTTGAGTTTCACCTGAAGTTACTACTCATGTCAGTCAGGAGAATCCATATGAAAGCGCTGAAAACTCCAACATGGCTGACGGTGTGGAGATGCAAACGAAGGGGACTTGGCCTGGAGGAGGGCTTTGGCACGTAATTTCAATTTCAATTCATGTGTAAAAAAGGATCAAATAAAATCGCACAAAAGATTTGAGTTTCATTTTTTTATTGAGAACAAAATGAGTTGGAACATTATGACAGCATGCTTACAAATTGATTTGAATTCAGTTAAAAGGATCTAAACCTACTTGACAACATCAAAGTGCACATCACACCCACACAGTTCTGACGAAACCATCTAAACAGGAAGACTTGTGGGCCGAGTGGATACAAAAAGGTTCTGTGTGACCTTTACAAACTCAAAGTTGCTGCCAATTAGTAATACATGCAATAAACACAGACTGTACTGTATAATAAACAATAACTTACAGTAATATGCAGGAATAAATAATATCAGGCACTGTGATTCTCAGCATTAGTTCGTAAAAACATGTTTCTTATACTTTACTCAAGCAATCTGTTTTACAGTTTTACTCCGCATATTAATATGCAAAAAGTGTTTTGTGTTGTGCAGGCATACAGCAATCTTTTGGGAAAAACATGTAAATGATTACAGAGCAGGTTGTTGAATTTCCATATGTTCTATTGTAGTAATAGAGGCTTTGTGTGTTCTCTATATTTACCATCACGGATTATTCTAATTGCATGCAGTATAGAGCAATGTAAATGACATGTTGGAGAAAGTATTATACCCAAGTATCCACTAGGAAGTGGATTCTGTAGGTTCTGTACAGAAAGGGCGAACACCTTTTTTTTTCCTAGAGTGCCATTTTGAAATGTCATTTTAAGCCAATGTGTCATAACTCTTTAATATTGACAACAAAATTACAAACTGTATATTTATTTACAAACATATTTTAAATATATTCAGATAGGATCCTGTATTATGTTATTGTTTACTTGTGTCAGACATGCTGACATGCTGTTGACACATGTGTGGGTTATTTAATCCTCGGGGGACACAGGCTGACTTTTTTGTCCTTTTAGTAAATGTTTAGGGGAGTTATGGCCATCATTTTTGTTGTGCTAATTCATTAGATATGAATTTTCCTAAGAAGGTTTGTGTCATGTTAAGTTTTAATATTTAAATGTCCAAGCCTTTCACAGTTGTACAATACATTGACAGTTACACCACAGTATGCCAAAGTCAGTCAGATATCAACGTTCTTCATTACTTTTTTGATCAAATCTCTCAACCAAAGTCAGCTCTAAACAAAAATACCAAGCATGTAATGTTTATTTGGGACTTTTTTCCCCCCTATGATCAAGTATGTCACAGTTTTCAACTATAGTATATATTTGTAGTAGCATACTAAGTGTTATTTAAGTAATTTAAAACTGATATATATATATATATACATATACATGTGTGTATATATATATATATATATGTATATATATATATGTATACATATATGTTTTGCTTTTTTAAGTTGATAAACTTGATTAAGTTAATTGTTTTTTAAATAAGCCACTGGGAACTGATTTTTATTGGTTTTAACCCTTCAGAAATTGTGATAATGTTCCCCTTTAAGTGTTAATATTTGAATGTCCAAGCCTTTCACAGTTGTACAATACATTGACAATTACACCACAGTATGCCAAAGTCAGTCAGGCATCAATGTTCTTCATTACTTTTTTGATCAAATCTCTGAAGAAAAAGCCGTTTAAATTGGTCAACTTAAAAAACCAAAACATATATATATATATATATATATATATATATATATAATATGCATTTTTATTTTTTTTATTGACTTGGGCTTCACGGTGGAAGAGGGGTTAGTGCGTCTGCCTCACAATACAAAGGTCCTGCAGTCCTGGGTTCAAATCCAGGCTCGGGATCTTTCTGTGTGGAGTTTGCATGTTCTCCCCGTGAATGCGTGGGTTCCCTCCGGGTACTCCGGCTTCCTCCCACTTCCAAAGACATGCACCTAGGGATAGCTTGATTGGCAACACTAAATTGGCCCTAGTGTGTGAATGTTGTCTGTCTATCTGTGTTGGGCCTGCGATGAGGTGGCGACTTGTTCAGGGTGTACCCCGCCTTCCCGATTGTAGCTGAAATAGGCGCCGGCGCCCCCCGCGACCCCAAAAGGGAATAAGCGGTAGAAAAATGGATGGATGATTGAGACTTGTATTAGTAGATTGCACAGTACAGTACATATTCCGTACAACTGACCACTAAATGGTAGCAACCGAATAAGATTTTCAACTTGTTTAAGTCGGGTCCATGTTTATCAATTAATCGTAATATGCTATTCATGGTATGCATACATATACATATACATATATATATATATATATATATATATATATATATATATATATATATATATATATATATATATATATATATGCTATAGCGCCCCCCCACCGCGACACACACACACACACACACACACACACATATATATATATGTCTGTGTGTGTATATATATATATATATATGTGTATATGTATGTACAGTATATATATATATGTATATGTATATACATATGTGTATGTATGTATGTATATATTTTTATGTATATATATATATATATATATATATATATATATATATATATATATATATATACACACACAAACAAAATGCTTTTACCGTCCTGAGGGGCTCACTCGCTGCTCACACCCAAAAATGTTTGTGTTCTGTTTGGCTTTAAAGATGATTAACATCAAATGTCTCAAGTGGGACGGTTAATTTTGGTTGGTTGAAGTATATTTCGAACATAAACATAAATTGCAAGCATATACTCACAACCCTCACCAGTCCTGCATTTCAATTGCAGCATGCACGCCTTGTAAATGGCCACTAGATAGCGGTACAACACCAAATTAAACTCCATCGATGCATCATTCAAAGAAGCAAGTTACAGGTTTCAATGTTTCAAGCAAAGGATTCATTGGGGCCCTCAACGATCCCTGAGTGTCACACAGCTTTGGGAGTTCAATATTGTCATGTAGCACACACACACACACACACACACACACACACACACACACACACATGCACACGTGATTGTGCTTGCATTCATTAGGTCTCTGTGAATGAGTCTAAGTGTGTACTTCTGCTGAAGAGGAGAGCTTGGCGCACGAGCAGCATAAATTCAGCAAGTGTCGATCTGCATAAAAAACAACAACATAATGATTCAGCAATGTAAGGCAATACATCTCATGGAGGGACACTTGTGTCCAATTGGTGTGCTATAAAAATGTAGAAATTAGCATGCCGACCTTTGCTTTTGTCGAGCGAGTATAATTGTTTGTCCAAAGTTTGACATTACGCTTGTGTGGTTACTTGAGGCTGCGATGAGGTGACGACTTGTCCAGGACGTACACCACCTTCCGCCAAATTGTAGCTGAGATAGGCACCAGCGACCCCAAAGGGAATAAGCGGTAGAAAAATGGATGGATGGATGGATGGGTTACTTGAGGGCAGAGTGAAGGAAGTTGTAGCCAACTTGGCTAATGTAGAATATCCCTTGTGTATACTGTACCTGTAAGGCCTCCTCTCTAGGGGAAATAATAAATAAAGGATAAATGGGTTGTACTTGTATAGCGCTTTTCTACCTTCAAGGTACTCAAAGTGCTTTGACACTACTTCCACATTTACCAATTCACACACACATTCACACACTGATGGAGGAAGCTGCCATCAGTGGCAGCACCCATCAGGAGCAAGGGTGAAGTGTCTTGCTCAGGACACAACGGAGGTGACGAGGTTGGTACTAGGTGGGGATTTGAACCAGGGAGCCCCGCGTTGTGCACGGCCAATCTCCCACTGCGCCACGCCGTCCTAATGCCATATTGATGCAGCTAATTAGCATTAGTAATTTTCATGGTGCATGATTGCAACACCTCCAAATGTAATAACTAAAACTGCAACTAATATACATGTTGCAATCAAACAGCTAGAGTGTAACAAGTACAATACTTGTAGTATAAACACTTTATAGGGCTAAACATAAGAGTAGACTGGGACAGCTTCATGGCGAAAACTACTTCGTGGTTCGGCAACATGTCGTACCCTATACACTACTGCCATCTACTGTCTTGGTATTGCATCTGCATGCAACAACTTCGACATAATTGCAAATGAGAATTTGATAATGCAGTAAGAAAAGAAGGTATAATAACTGGACAGCACAACTATCATAATTACCTCAGTTTAAATGTAAACAAAAACACACATTAATCAATTAACATTTATTAACACAATTACACCCTCAAGAGTAGAGAAAGTGTGTGCAGGTATCGATAACCAGGTACTGGGAACTGTTACCGTATCAGTTCAAATGTGAATTGAACCCACCCCAAATAGATTTTTTGGATTACCTTAATGTAAATCATTTTGCATTTCAACTCGGTTTGGAAATGTCATATTGTAATAGTATAACTTAAATTAGACTGTAGTTAGGGCTGGGGGATATTGCCTTTTTTTAATATCGCGAAATTTTTAGGCCATATCGTGATATTGTCAGGTTCAAACACTGGTGACATCTATTAATCAGACAAGAACCAAGGAACCAAGCAGACACAGGGTTAAATAGAGCTCATGAGGAGACATGTGTTTTGGGCTGTACTCTAGTTACAGACCCAAACAAGGTTCTAAAGCACAGCCCGCGTGCTTCCTGTATTTATTAAGGAAATCCCTATTACATCATTGTGACTAAGGAAAAAGGGGGGAGTGGACTCGACAAGATATGATAATTGCAAAATGTTGACACTTGGTGCTATCGCCCAGTCTGTTCTTCTGCTGGTCCCAGAACACAAAGTTTGGCCTTGGCAGTCAGCAGGCGGTATCTGAACAGAACACTCATGGAAAAGAAAGGCAAGCATCTCTCAGATTGCTAACTCTGCACAAATACAGAAAAAACCCTTCAACACAAATTGACAATACTTTATAGTGACGGCCCTTAAGCATATAGTTATGATGATAATATATACATAATTATTCTAACAGATATACAATATATATAACGATATTTTGCCTTGACCTTGAATGAACACTTGATGCATATAATCACAGCAGTATGATGATTCTATGTGTCTACATTAAAACATTCTTGTGCATACTGCATTAATATATGCTACTTTTAAATTTTCATGGAGAAAGGGAAATCACAATTAAGTAAATTGACCAAAAGTGTATTTATTAAGTTATTAAGCAATGGCACAAACATTCAAGTCATTTCCAAAACATAAAGTGCAAGATTGTCAGAGACATTTTAAGTGTTAAATAAAAATTAGCTGCATAAAAGGAAATCAAATAGTATTTGTCCTTCACTACGTGGTATGTTACCAAGGTTATGAAATTCTCTTCATTCTCTAGTGAGTGACTTTACAAACGATGCTACATATTAGTAGTAATGCTACTTTTTATAGCAACGCTTTTTCCCCCCACACTTGACAAATTACGGTTGTCTGTTCGACATATTCCCACTTGAAGCCGAACCACCGCCAGACTATGGACCCCCTGCTGTTTTTCTTGGGAATTAAGTCTTCCTTCATTTGTTACCAGTTCCGCACCTTCTTTCTATCGTACGGCTACATTAGCAGCTAACGTTAGCCACGCCGCTAGCTCTCTGCTCTGCGAGAGCGTGTATGTGACGTGTGACGTGACAGTTTGTGACGTATGTAAGAATGTGCTCCGGCTTGTCTGCGAGGAGACACGGGAAAGAGCGAGGAGAGCCTGAAGTGTACGCCCTCATCTAAAAGTCCTGCGTGAGAACGTATACTCAAATATTACGATATAGTCATTTTCTATATCGCACAGAGACAGACCTGCAATATATCGTATATATCGATATATATCGCCCAGCCCTAACTGTAGTCATACATCTACACCTCAGTTTAAAACATTTTACAGAATCTGTTATAGGCCGCTTGCCTGTTTATAATATCTACTATTATTACCTGTCGACTTGAATTACGAAGAGACATTGCTATTTTCAAGCAATCCTAATTCTGGTGTTTATGTCACCGAATCAAAACTACTAAATGCATATGAATAGAAGCTAATAGTTGCTTTATTGATGTCGGTGTGGAGCAGTGACTAGAAATTCATGCATGATCGTACCCACATTCAAACCCCGCTATAAGCCATCTTCTATGTTCTTCAATCTAGTGGCTGCTTTGCCTAAAAGAGGTCATTTCTCCGCCTCCTCCCGCCCGGGCAGGCCTTCGTAATGATCTCACCTCCAATAAGTCTGGTACCCCCTCCTCCTGTCTCCTCATACTCATCACTCTGTCTTTATTTTGGGTGTTCCAACCCCCTCTGCACCACCCCCACCTGCAGACCCTCCAGTCCGCTCCATCATGGACCCTATAGTGATGGTAATGCCCGCATGAAGAGGGTGGTATCTGTGTGCCATTGATCAGCATCAAACAAGAGCACCTCCCCCTCGTGTCTCCTTTAAATTAACATTGTTTTAACTTGTGGGAAAATCTGACGATTTACATGTAAGATTAGTCCCCCAATTTTTTTATTTTTTTTGTGTCACCTTGTGGCGTTAAATTGTGTGCCTCAGAAGACATACACTCCAAAACCATGCCTCGTGATTTGTTAGTCTCTTCCTGCACAGTACTGTGTATATTATTTATATGTATTTTTAATACTTTGCAAATAAATTTAACTAAAATCGACCCTGAAATGGGACCCGGACAGCTGGCCAACAGGTGGCCACTGACAGACCCTTTCTCTTCATTGTGCCTAGTCTGGAACAACACACACACACACACACACAAACACACACACACACACACACACACACACACACACACACACACACACACACACACGTACACCTCCCCCCTTCTGATTTTCTGATTGGGCTCCTTCACCTGATGGCCTGGGTGCTGATTCTGGGGTGCAAGTGAGGGTGGAGGAGGGGCACAGCAAGCCTGCTATGCACCTGTCAGAAGATCCAACCTATGGCCGGCTAGATGGAGAGTAATCTTATAGGCCTCCTGCAAGCACATGATCCTGTTTACCACCTGGAATGACACATAACTAATCCTATCTGTGTTTTACTACATTCTCAAGCGTTTCATAGTCACAGTACATGTCGTGCAGTGTCACTGGTATTCATGACTTTTTGTCGCTTTTAACGCAATGCTTACCTCTAATGATGGATTAGACTGCAGGTCTAAGGGCCTGATCTACATAGATCCAAACACCAAGCACTAAACAGCTTGGTAAACTATAACATTGTACCATTAATGGGCGTGTTACGTGTGACCTACTAAGACTGCATGTGCAATTGAAAAATGATGCAGACCGCCTTATTACTTATTATTTCAATCGATCAATCAATCAATGTTTATCTAATTAGCCCTAAATCACAAGTGTCTCAAAGGGCTGCACAAGCCACAATGACATCTTCGGTTGAGATCCCACATAAGGGCCAGGAAAAACTCACAACCCAGTGCGATGTCAATGTGAATGACTATGAGAAACCTTGGAGAGGCCCGCAAATGTGGGTGACCCCCCCCCCCCCCCCCCCCCACACACACACACACACCCCCACCCCTCCAGGGGAGACCGGATGCATTGGACGTCGAGTGGGTCTAGCATAATATTGTGAAAGTCCAGTCCACAGTGGATCTAACATAATAGTTAGAGTCCAGTCCATAGTGGGGCCAGCAGGAGATTATATATATATATATATATATATATATATATATATGTATATATATATAGTGTATATATATATATATATATATATATATATATATATATATATATATATATATCTTTGTATACCTTATACCAGGGGTCTCAGACACGCGGCCGTGGGCCAATTGCGGCCCGCGAGACGTTATTCTGCGGACCCCACCTTAATATGAAAGCTGTATACTCTAGCCTTTAAATAGACCTCCTTTTTAGACCAGTTGATCTGCCGCTTCTTTTCTTTTTCCTCCTATGTCCCCCCCTCCCTTATGGAGGGGATCCGGTCCGATGACCAGGGATGAAGAACTGGCTGTCCAGAGTCGAGACCCCGGATGGACCGAACGTCGGGACCCAGGATGGATCGCTCGCCTGTGTATCGGTTGGGGACATCTCTACGCTGCTGATCCGCCTCCGCTTGGGATGGTTTCTTGTGGACGGGACTCTCGCTGCTGTCTTGGATCCGCTTTGAACTGAACTCTCGCGGCTGTGTTGGAGCCACTATGGATTGAACTTTCACAGTATCATGTTAGACCCGCTCGACATCCATTGCTTTCGGTCCCCTAGAGGGGGGGGGGGGGGGCGGGTTGCCCACATCTGAGGTCCTCTCCGAGGTTTCTCATAGTCAGCATTGTCACTGGCGTCCCACTGGATGTGAATTCTCCCTGCCCACTGGGTGTGAATTTTCCTTGCCCTTTTGTGGGTTCTTCCGAGGATGTCGTAGTCGTAATGGTTTGTACAGTCCTTTGAGACATTTGTGATTTAGGGCTATATAAATAAACATTGATTGATTGATAATGGTAGTGTGGCCTGCGAGTTTTACATGAATGGCGCTTGACAGCGTTGTGTTATTTATCTCCAAAATGGCTCTTTCAACGTTCTGGGTTTCCTACCCCTGCGTTTGTGGAAAAGCGGAAAATGAGTGAAAGCGACAGAGACGTTGCCATGGAGATGAGGGTTTTCTAACATGCCAGGCTGCAGTCACGCCGCGACACCTGTCCGTCAATAATAACAGTCCCCGATAACCTGGACCAATTCAAACCGATTTTTTTTAAAATTATTATTTAATTTGCATTGCCTCACATTTCATAATTCTCATTTTGTTCATTTATATTTTGATTTTATTTTGTGTTGAAAATAAAAATAAAGAAATTTAAAAATATTTTTTTAAAGAAATCTTTTCTTGCGGCCCAGCCTCACCCAGACTCTGCAACCAGTGGCCCCTAGGCAAATTGAGTTTGAGACCCCTGCCTTATACTGTTCTTATTACATAATATAAGTCAGTGGTTTTCAAAGTTTTTTCATCAAGTACTACCTCAAAAAACATTTACCATATTTTTCAGGCCATAGGGCTCACTGAATTATAAGGCACACTGCCGATGAGCGGTTATATTCAGGTCTATTTTCGTACAAAAGGCACACTGGATTACAAGGCGCATTAAAGGGTTTACATTCTGATTATGATTTTTCTACATTTAAAACACTTCTTTGTAGTCTACATAACATGTAATGTTGGATATTTGGTCAAAATATTGTATTATTACGTTTTACTGATCATCTTCAAATCACTTTCTGACCCTCTCTTCAGGATGCCTTGTTTTGTGGGCGGTCTTATTTACGTGGCTCCAATTTGACAGCGTCTTCTCCCCTTCATCCTTGTTGTAGCGGTGTAGCGTGCAAGGACGGGAGTGGAAGAAGTGTCAAAATATGGAGCTAACGGTTTTAATGGGATTCAGACTTTACTTCAATCAATAACGGAGCGGCATCTCCTCATCCGTGGCTCACTAGTGCAACAACGCCTGAAATGTCTGCGGTTTAAAAGTTCCATAAGTGAATTATGTAAACCCACTACATATGTAGTTTTTAGCGCTTCCATTGCGAGTCTACTGACAGATATAGGGTAGAACTTAATGCTATTTTATATTAAAAATGGCAACAGCAAAGAATTAATGCCCCGTAACAAAAGACACTGACTAAAATGGCGGACACGTACAAATTTTCAGGGCTACGCAACAAGTTGGTTTTGAATAATCTCATACTTGCCAACTCTCCCGGATTTTCCGGGAGACTCCCGAAATTCAGCGCCTCTCCCGAAAACCTCCCGGGACAAATTTTCTGCCGAAAATCTCCTGAAATTCAGGCGGAACTGGATGCCACGCCCCCTCCAGCTCCATGCGGACCTGAGTGAGGACAGCCTGTTTCCACATCCGCTTTCGCACATTGATTGATTGGAACTTTTATTGGTAGTTTGCACAGTTCAGTACATATTCCGTATAATTTACCACTAAATGGTAACACCCAAATACGTTTTTCAACTTGTTTAAGTCGGAGTCCACTTTAATCAACTCATTGTAGTGATATAAACAATATAAACAGCGCGTCTGCCCAATGAAGTTATAACTGTAAAATGATCGAGGGCGAGTTCTTGGTTTCTTATGTGGGTTTATTGTTAGGCAGTTTCATTAACGTCCTCCCAACGCGATAACACACAACAACACCAGTCACGTTTTCGTCTACCGTAAAGCAGTTCGTCTGCCGTAAACAGCAATGTTGTGACACTCTTAAACAGGACAATACTGCCATCTACTGTACATGCATATGTGACAATAACATCTACGGCTTTTAGAGAGTGCAATGCACAACTGCGCACACAACAACGAGGCAAAGCAGAAAAACAAGGAATATACAGTCGTGGCAACGACGACGACGAGTAAGATGAAGAAATACGCTTGTAAGTTCCAAGCCGCAGCTGCGATTGGACCTGGATAGCCTCCGGAAAGAAGTAGTGGACTACCAAGTGCTTGGCAATGAAGATCTTGCTCAGGAAACAAAGATTAACCGGTTTTGGGCCATGCTAGGGAGAGATGGAAGATTCCAGACTAGTGCATTTGATGAAAGCGCTTTTGTGTGTGCCACACGGCTCACACAGCAATGCATCATCAGAGAGGGTGTTCAGCATGGTTAGAAAAATAGTAAGAGAGAATAGAACAAGGATGGACAATTCAACCCTTAACTCAACAATGAGTAGATGACTGTTATGTGTGTGTATATGTGTAAATAAATTAACACTGAAATTCAAGTATTTATTATATATATATATATATATATATATATATATATATATATATATATGTGCATATATATATGAAATACTTGACTTGGTGAATTTTACCTGTAAATATACTTCTCCCCTCTTAACCACGCCCCCAACCATCCGCCCTAGCCCCCACATCCCGAAATCGGAAGTATCAAGGTTGGCAAGTATGATAAAAGTGAAAAACAAAATGCAAGATAATATCTACTAATAGGTGCCATTTTGTGGTCTTTATACACACACCATAATAATACTGTATGTTGAAGCACAGTATGTCTGACTAAGTCTGTACGCACCTGACGATGATGGCTGCAGTGTTGCTCCAGGCGTGCCACGCCTCTCCGCTCTGCTGCATGCCCCGCCTCCTGGCCACCATCTTGGTCAGGACAACCATTTCCCCTGACCCGCTATCGGCTAGTCGGCTCCGCCTCTCCATACTAATGTAGTGAGAGCAGCTGTCCCAAAATAAGGAAAGATGATTACACTGGTTCACAATTTATTAAAATACAATTAAAAACCAGTCACATTGTCGACACTAAAATACCAAATGGTAACAAATGTGATGGGCGAGGGTACAGTCACGACAGGCGTGTGGGTCTGTATCATGGCTCCCCCCACTTCCACGGCGTTCTCCTGCACACAAAATTAAAAGGGGAGGCAGGCCACGGGGATAAAATCAACTAAAACCACGGAGACGCTACCCGGGCTAATGTAACTCTTACATGCAAATCAGGGTTTCCCCTGCCTTTGCTGTAGTTCTGCGTCAACGTATTGAGTACGCCCACTCTCCTCGCCAGTCTCCGGTCACTCGTGGGACCTACGTGGCCGTACCCGTCCCGCTCCGCCTCCTGGTCGCTTCCGGGGGTCGCCGCAGGTCCCTGGGTCCAAATCGCCCCCTTGGCCACAGAACCACAGAGCCAGCGTACGACGCACGAGCCCGCAAGCCCACAGCCAAAGGCAGTTGGGTGTCCCCACAGATCCACAACATATGGGACTTACTTGGGTGGCAGAGTTTCCTCTGCCCCTGCGTGTTGTGTGGTTCTTGGGTTTCGCTCTGGTAGCCTGCGGGGTCTGTTGTGTCATCCGGGGGGTTCCTTCCCAGCTTGCGTGCGTTCACCCGGTCGCTCTTGGCAAAGCCTGTCGATTCTTCCCCGTTCCGTGAAGAACCTGCCGAATCCGTCGTTCCCTCCTTTTGTCGACCCTCCTCGAACCTCTGTTCCTCCTCCTGTCACTTTTAAATGTGCAGTCTTAAGGCTCTACAGGTGCGTCCAATTTCCCGTGCCGTTGGATTGGGCGCTGTGGTTGTAAGAGGCAACCAGCTAAGTGGGGAAATGTCTTAAAATCCCCGCAAAGTCCACAAGGAGTAAAAACATGCAATTAAAGAGACAATCAAATTCTAAAATGTAAAAACATGCAATTAAAAATACACAAAAACAAAACACTATAAAATTTGCATGGCAATGAAATATAAAAAAAATAAATCCCCTACTTGTGCCCCATCACAATACCATTAAATTGTAAACAAATGGCACAAAGGAGAATCTGTGACCAGAATGTTTCGAACGACCGTTATTTGTTGCAGGCGAAATTGCAGAGTCTTTGAGAAATGGTTGCAAGGACGGTATAGAATGTGGGAGACGGGTGGTGTAGCAAACCACCTCCTCTGTTTTTTCAACCTTGATATTAATAGGTTCTCTCACTCCTATTGTGTAGCATCCTTCCTGCCTGTTCAGAAACTGTATATTTTTCTTCTCAAAAGAGTGCTGCTTCTCGTTGAGGTGCAGGTAGACAGCTGAGTCTGGGTCTGGAAAGTTTGCCCATCAATGTGCCATACATCGGGTTAATGGTTGTTTTTCTCACTACGATAAGGCGAAACCATCCTTGCCCAGGCACACCCTCCTGGTATTGGGGTACAAATATTTGGGGTTTTGGCACAGGCCGCTAGACTAGATCTGACCAAGTCTAAGTCTATAAACATGAACAGATGAAGGCTACTTGGATGAGAAGGGAAACGTCTTCTAAGACAAACCCAACAGTCTAGTTGCGATCCATTGTTCTTTACACACGTTAAGTAGATCAGCTTTGTGTGTGTGCTATCAAGATTGCACATGTTTTAATATTGGTTAATTAATGTTTTAACACTTGTTTGTTTTGTTATGGTATTTTTGTATGTCTAGCAGCTAGAAATGCTGCTAATGCTGTAGTGTCACAATGACATTGCATTTATCACTCAGCTTCTATAACTTATTGCTCATCCTCTTTTTGTTCGGGCTCAAAAATATAAGGTTCTGGATCATCATTTGCCTCATAGTAATCGTCGTTGGCGCTCACAAACTCTGCTTAATTAGCATTGTTGTTATTGGGGAAGGGATCTGAATCATATTGGTGCTTTTTTTTTTAATTTCCGTGCTTAATTTCCTCCATAAGTGTTGTACGAGCATACACATGTTTTAAATTATATTTTCCTCCAAGTTCATATACCCCCTCCTTTTATGAGAAGAATTGTTGTACATTATTGGGTAGCAGGTCATAGTTTGCTTTATACATAATTTTAGCTGTTTGCAAATGCACCAAATCCTTGAATTTGAATATTTGTAATTCAATAAAGAAAGGTTTTGTATGTTCTTTGTATCCAAAATGTTGTATTATTCTAATTGATCTTTTTTTAACACCGTTAATGAATGACGTGCACATTTGTTATCGTTTCCCCATATTTCTGCACAATAACTCAGATATGGTAACGCTCGTGAGCAGAAGAGAATATGAGGTGATTTTTGGTCCAAAACATCGTTTGCTTTATTCATTATTGACATGTTCCTTGCTCTTTTATGTTGTATAGTTTTTTACATGAGGGTTCCAGTTAATTTCATCATCTATTATTACACCCAAACATGTTTTCTTTTACCCTTTCAATGTCTACTCTGTCTTTTTGTATTTGTGTTTGACTTTCCCTTCTACTGATACCAAAAAGCATTATTTTAGTTTTACTGATGATTAAAGATTTGTTCGTCTGTTTTTGTCAAATCATCTTTTTAGATTGTTCATTTCTTCTGTTTATTATTTGTATTAGTTTCTGTGTGTTCTCTCCTGAACAAAATGCAGTTGTTCCATCTGCAAATAATACTAATGTAGCTGCTGACAGAAGCACATTTTATATATTAGGGGTTTGGGAAAAAATCGATTCCAATACGAATCGCGATTCTCACGTTGTGCGATTCAGAATCGATTCTCATTTTTAAAAAAGTAGTGAAACAAAAATTTATATTATCAACAGTAGTATCAATATTAGTTATAATTTCAGCAGAGCAGTGATTAAAAATCCCTCATTTACATTATCATTAGACATTTATAAAAATAAAAAAGAACAATAGTGTCACAGTGGCTTACACTTGCATCGCATCTCATAAGCTTGACAACACACTGTGTCCAATATTTTCACAAAGATAAAATAAGTCAAATGTTTGGTACGTTTAATAGTTAAAACAAATTTACATGATTACAATCAGTTGATAAAACATTGTCCTTTACAATTATAGAAGCTTTTTTTAAAAATCTACTACTCTCCTAGCATGTCAGCAACTGGGGTAGATCCTGCTGAAATCCTATGTATTGAATGAATAGAGAATCGTTTTGAATCGGAAAAATATAGTTTTTGAATCGAGAATTGCGTTGAATCGAAAAAATCCATATATAATCGAATCGCGACCCCAAGAATCGATATTGAATAGAATCGTGGGACACCCAAAGATTCACAGCCCTAGTATATATGTTACATAATTTCATAGTTGGTTAGAATAAATAAATACAATGTATAAATATAAGTTCATATTTACATATAATGTGATTAAATGTAATGTAATTTCATGCAAGTATATGTTAACCTTTTTTTTTTTTTACAAAACCCATGTAAATTGGAGGGGAAACATATTTTGTGTTCCCATTTGGTTACATTGTTGGGGGGACAATTAATATGTGACAGAATAAGGGAAGCAGCATGAGACAGCAAGCATTTGATGGAAGTGGTTAATAGACTCTCCACTTCAAAAGAAACTTTATTCCCTCGGAGTTTGTGAGGCCAATGAGGTAGGATTCTTTCTGAAAATGTATGTGAAATCAATGTGTTTTCTTTTATTAGATGTCAGACTAATTGTAGGTTCTGTTTTTCTTATTTATTAGTTCTGACGGCATTATTTTGGCATGGTTTTGGCATCGTTAACGAGAAAAAGGCGTGGCTGAAATAAATGTCTGTGTGAGAAAAAAGAACAACTTGAGCCTTGATTAAGACCTAGGAGGGAGTAACAACTAACTTTAAGTCATTTGTACCTTTACACATTTCGTTTGTATAAAGATTGAACAATGTTGGTCCTAGTATTGATCCCTGGGGTTATAATCAATGTTAAACACTGGACAGAGATTTTAGGTGAACAAACGTTGGCCCTGCGATGAGGTGGCGACTTGTCCAGGGTGTACCCCGCCTTCCGCCCGATTGTAGCTGAGATAGGCGCCCGCGCCCCCCGCGACCCCGAAAGGGAATAAGCGGTAGAAGATGGATGGATGGATGGAAACAAAAAAAATGTATCGACAAACTTATATGTGAACAATACCAATTAGACAACAACAATATATGACTATGTAAGCAGCAAAAACGTATTGCCAGAGTTTGTAAACAATATAACAATATCGGAATGTAACAATATTAACAATAGAAAAATAACTATTTTGTGACATCTGACGAGCAGTCAAGGTGTTGAAGGGTTCGGTTTGGTGGTCACAGGATTAGGTGTCTGCTTTTTGCAGATGATGTGGTCCTAGTGGCTTCATCTGACCGGGATCTTCAGCTCTCACTGGATCAGTTTGCAGCCGAGTGTGAAGCGACCGGTATGAGAATCAGCACCTCAAAGTCAGGGTCCAGGGTAGAATGCCATCTCCGGGTTGGGGAGGAAACCCTGCCCCATGTGGAGGAGTTCAAGTACTGAGGAGTTTTGTTCACGAGTGAGGAAAGAGTGGATCGTGAGATCGACAGGTGCGGTGCGGTGTGGTGTCTTCAGTAATGCGGACGCTGTATCGATCCGTTGTGGTGAAGAAGGAGCTGAGCCGGAAGGCAAAGCTCTCAATTTACCGGTCGATCTACATTCCCATCCTCACCTATGGTCATGAGCTTTGGGTTATGACCGAAAGGACAAGATCACGGGTACAAGAGGCCGAAATGAGTTTCCTCCGCCGGGTGGCAGGGCTCTCCCGTAGAGATAGGGTGAGAAACTTTGTCATCCGGGAGGAACTCAAAGTAAAGCCGCTGCTCCTCCACATCCAGAGGAGCCAGATGAGGTGGTTCGGGCATCTGCTCAGGGTGCCACCTGAACACCTCCATAGTGAAGTGTTAAGGGCACGTCCAACGGGTAGGAGGCCACAGGAAAGACCCAGGACACGTGGGGAAGACTATGTCTCCTGGCTGGCCTGGAACGCCTCGGGATCCCCCGGGAAGAGCTGGACAAAGTGGCTGGGGAGAGGAAAGTCTGGGCTTCCCTGCTCTTAGGCTGCTACCCCCGCGACCCAAACTCGGATAGGCGGAAGAAGATGGATGGATGGATGGATGGTGGCATTTGTGAAAAAAAAAACATTGAAATGAACGTTTTCAGTGATCTGCTAACGATACAATAGACTACTTAACAAAATGGATTAAGACTGGCAGTTCAATGCAGCTTTTATTTTGGAAAGCCTGCGATTGTGCATGTGTACTTTAAGCTAGTGAGGGTATTTTTTTTTTTTAACTCTAAACTACATTTCCTTCTTTATATTGATAAATGTATTCCTTTATATTGATTGGGACGGCGTGGCGCAGTGGGAGAGTGGCCGTGCGCAACCCGAGGGTCACTGGTTCAAATCCCACCTAGTACCAACTTCATCACGTCCGTTGTGTCCTGAGCAAGACACTTCACCCTTGCTCCTGATGGGTGCTGGTTAGCGCCTTGCATGGCAGCTCCCTCCATCAGTGTGTGAATGTGTGTGTGAATGGGTAAATGTGGAAGTAGTGTCAAAGCGCTTTGAGTACCTTGAAGGTAGAAAAGCGCTATACAAGTACAACCCATTTATCATTTAACCCATTTATAAGGTTGTCTCGTGTGGCGGACAGGGTGATGTGGGATTTTGTTCTCCCAGGGATGCAAAGGACAATCCGGACAGGACTTGCAGGAGGAGACTTGATTTAATGGAAAAAATAACAACACTGGTACAAAAACAGAAAACAAACCGAATGGATGAGGTGCCGAGCGCACTGGAAGCTAAGGCTAGCACTTAGCACAGACTAAGACAACTAGCAGGGGCTAGGAGACAAGACAACTTACGTGGCAGTCGCGTGATGCAAAACAAAGAAGCCAGCCCGACTCACTGGCAAAGGCAGGCTTAAATAATAATCTCAGTGATGACCAACAGGTGTGCGTCAGGAACACAAGCGGCAGGGGAAAGTAATAAGTTGCTATGGTAACAAACTCAGAGGTGCATAAACAGGAACTAAACGGAATCCAACACTAACGGAAAAACACAGGTGACCCGTAAAAACCAAAAGAATATGATCCATGCAGCGGATCATAACCAAGGTGTTGATACATCACTTAAATTGTCCTTGTTGATCTGAAATGATATCCAATTGAGGGCAGAGCTAGCCATGACTAGGTTCTCACTGCACTACAGTTTTCCCTCATTTATCACGGCCAATGGGTTTCAGGCTTTAACGTGGTAAATACATTTACGCAAAGAGGACGATTACTAATAACTCAGATATTTTCATAGTTCGAGCACGAAATCATTAAATTAATTATTGTTCCTTTTTTTGTTTTCAATGCGATTTGAATGCATAATGTATCATCCGAGAAAAGTGTGCACTTCTGATAGGCTGTGATTGTTGAGTGGAGTTAGTAGTGTTAGCACAGGCCCCGTACTGTACTTTACTGTACTGTACTGTGCTCTATGTATGGAGTGACTATAACATTTGTTTCTCCTCTTGGCTGCAAGCTTGAAAATATACATAGTCATTCGTGATGCCGGAGTGCTTTGTATTATCCCAGCATGCATTGTGGCGCTAGTTATATCTGTTTATTGCTAATCAATCAATCAATCAATCAATCAATCAATCAATGTTTATTTATATAGCCCCAAATCACAAATGTCTCATAGGACTGCACAAATCATTACGACTACAACATCCTCGGAAGAACCCACAAAAGGGCAAGGAAAACTCACAGCCAGTGGGCAGAGAGAATTCACATCCAGTGGGACGCCAGTGACAATGCTGACTATGAGAAACCTTGGAGAGGACCTCAGATGTGGGCAACCCCCCCTCTCTAGGGGACCGAAAGCAATGGATGTCGAGCGGGTCTAACATGATACTGTGAAAGTTCAATCCATAGTGGCTCCAACACAGCCGCGAGAGTTCAGTTCAAGCGGATCCAAGACAGCAGCGAGAGTCCCGTCCACAGGAAACCATCTCAAGCGGATCAGCAGCGTAGAGACGTCCCCAACCGATACAGGCGAGCGGTCCATCCTGAGTCCCGACGAGCGGTCCATCCTGGGTCTCGACTCTGGACAGCCAGTACTTCATCCATGGTCATCGGACCTGACCCCCTCCACAAGGGAGGGGGGGACATAGGAGAAAGAAAAGAAGCGGCAGATCAACTGGTCTAAAAAGGAGGTCTATTTAAAGGCTAGAGTATACAGATGAGTTTTAAGGTGAGACTTAAATGCTTCTACTGAGTTAGCATCTCGAACTGTTACCGGGAGGGCATTCCAGAGTACTGGAGCCCGAACGGAAAACGCTCTATAGCCCGCAGACTTTTTTTGGGCTCTAGGAATCACTAATAAGCCGGAGTCTTTGGAACGCAGATTTCTTGCCGGGACATACGGTACAATACAATCGGCAAGATAGGCTGGAGCTAGACCGTGTAGTATTTTATACGTAAGTAGTAAAACCTTAAAGTCACATCTTAAGTGCACAGGAAGCCAGTGCAGGTGAGCCAGTACAGGCATAATATGATCAAACTTTCTTGTCCTTGTCAAAAGTCTAGCAGCCGCATTTTGTATCAACTGTAATCTTTTAATGCTAGACATGGGGAGACCCGAAAATAATACGTTACAGTAATCGAGACGAGACGTAACAAACGCATGGATAATGATCTCGGCGTCTTTAGTGGACAAAATGGAGCGAATTTTAGCGATATTACGGAGATGAAACAAGGCCGTTTTAGTAACGCTTTTAATGTGTGACTCAAAGGAGAGAGTTGGGTCGAAGATAATACCCAGATTTTTTACAGAGTCACCTTGTTTTATTATTTGGTTGTCAAATGTTAAAGTTGTATTATTAAATAGAGGTCGGTGTCTAGCAGGACCGATAATCAGCATTTCCATATGTGTTGTTCATTGTTTACCTAGAAGTAGTCGGAAGTGGAAGTAAAACTTGCAGTAGTTTATTACAGTACTCACTTGCTTCACTGCCTGCTATTGTTTTCATTGTGCTACGAGTAAGGACAGTGTTCTATTGTGTTATAATTAATTAGAATACCTCTTACAATAAAGGAGTAAACAGTAGTAACACTGACACTGACACACATCTTCAAAGTGGGAATGGGCTCTAACACGTGGAAATATCTCAATGTGTGTAAACACACACGTGGTCATTCTGTCATCGACAGAGGACAATCTTTGCCATATGTCCTGCAGCCGTTCTGAAGACCTGCTCCCCTCCTCACCCACTCATTAGTTTCCTGTACACACACACATGCACGCACGCACGCACGCACGCACGCACACACACACACACACACACACACACACACACACACACACACACACACACACACACACACACACACACACACATTCTTGTATGTGTTACCTTCTTGAGACCGCTGAAAAATGCCTCCATCTTTATTACCACCCTTTCTAGATATATAAAGATTTGTATTGGCAACATTAATAATATATACATACTATGCAAATATAAAAAAGGTAAGCTTTTTAGTTATTTTTTAAATATTTTTTTTGTATTTTTTTAAAAAAAATCTTTATTATTTACTTCAAGTTATCCATTTTCTACCGCTTGTCCCGCTTGGGTTTTGCATGTCTTTGGAGGTGGGAGGGTCCTATCCCCAAGTACATGTCTTTGGAGGTGGGAGGGGCCTATCCCCAGGTGCATGTCTTTGGAGGTGGGAGGGGCCTATCCAAAGGTGCATGTCTTTGGAGGTGGGAGGGACCGATCCCCAGGTGCATGTCTTTGGAGGTGAGAGGGGCCTATCCCCAGGTGCATGTCTTTGGAGGTGGGAGGGGCCTATCCCCAGGTGCATGTCTTTGGAGGTGGGAGTGGCCTATCCCCAGGTGCATGTCTTTGGAGGTGGGAGGGGCCTATCCAAAGGTGCATGTTTTTGGAGGTGGGAGGGGCCTATCCCCAGGTGCACGTCTTTGGAGGTGGGAGGGGCCTATCCCCAGGTGCATGTCCTTGGAGGTGAGAAGAAGCCGGAGTGCCCGGAGGGAACCCACGCAGTCACGGGGAGGACATGCAAACTCCACACAGAAAGATCCCGAGCCCGGGATTGAACACAGGACTACTCAGTATTGTGAGGAAGATGCACTAACCCCTGTTTCACCGTGCTGCCTGTCTCTATATACATATTAATTTATTTTCTAAAATACATTTTGGCCAGAGGGGGCGCATTTCAATTCCTTACACACACTTGTTTTTACATAAGTTGGCCAAAGGGGGAGCACTTCAATTTTTTACACACACATGTTATTTCACATGTTGACCACAGGTGGAGCACTTTTAAAACTTGCACACAGTCAATTTGAAAAATCCCTCCTTTTTGGGACAACCCTAATTTTGATAGACTTCACCACCAGAGGTGAAAATGAGACCTTTTTTTATTAGATGCAATGGTTTTCCATATTGGGACCATGATTTATCTCCTAACTTGTTCACCGCTCCTCATATAAAAGGTACTATCCCTTGTTGATGTCTCAAGAAGGGCAGAAATACAAGAACACACACATACAGCCATACAAACACACACACACACACACACACACACACTCACACGCACACGGTCACTTGCTCCCTTTCACTGTCTCACGAATCATTAGTACAGTATTAGTAACCATAAGTTTACCTTTCTCTCCTTGAGTGCTCCCACCACTATAACCTCTGTGCTCTCACTGCATTGATCTTTTCATTATTCCCTACATGCATTGTGCAAAGAATATAAGTGACAAAAAAATCACCACTGTTTATTTTCGTATCTTTGAGTTCTGAACATGAACTCATGTCATCTCGTAACACTCCACCTCAAGTGAGTGTCTTAAAGGAGTTAAAGGCCTCCTGAAATGAGATTTTCTCATTTAAACGGGGATAGCAGGTCCATTCTATTTGTCATACTTGATCATTTCGCGATATTGCCATATTTTTGCTGAAAGGATTAAGTAGAGAATATCGACGATAAAGTTCGCAACTTTTGGTCGCTAATAAAAAAGCCTTGCCTGTACCAGAAGTCGCAGACGATGACGTCACAAGGGTGAGGGCTCCTCACATCCTCACATTGTTTATAATGGGAGCCTCCAGCAGCAAGAGCTATTCGGACCGAGAAAACGACAATTTCCCCATTATTTTGAGCGAGGATAAAAGATTTGTGGATGATGATATTGATAGCGAAGGACTAGAAAAAAATAAAAATAAATAGAAATAAAGTAAAAAAAAAAAAGTGATTGCATTGGGACGGATTCAGATGTTTTTAGATACATTTACTAGTATCATTCTGGGAAATCCCTTATTTTTCTATTGTGTTGCTAGTTTTTTAGTGAGATTATTCTTCACAGTCATTATGAGAGATGCATTTTTTTCATGCATTCTCACTCCCACCTGTTTACAGTAGTCCTCTATTCAACCTATAAAATCCAAAACATTTTGACCTGATCGACTGATCAACTACTTCCTCGTTACCTTGCTCGTCAAACTTTCCATCCATCCATTTTCTACCGCGTATTCCCTCTGGGGTTGCGGGGGGCGCTGGTGCCTAGCTCAACTACAATCGGGCGGAAAGCGGAGTACGCTCGTCAAACTTTAGTTTAGATGATTAAAAATGCCTCTCACCTGAATAGTAGAAAGATTAGGACGTATTCCAACAAGTTGGTACACTTTAACAGCCAATTTACACCCAGAAATGGCAAAAACGACACAAAAATAGGCTTGGTTCCACCCCTGCTTTCTTTGCGAGGTTTGTGAGTCATTCGTCATCTAAATGAGAATAAATGAACATCCTATCAGTCAGCACCCTAATGACAGCAGACGATACGCAGTAAGTGATGTTTTATTATGTTTGTTGGCGCTCATAAAGTTTGCATTGACAGTAATCAGGGATGTAGTTGAGAAAAAAGGCAAATGTTTTGATGCGTTTTTGATATTAATGCTTAAAATAATGAAAATACGGAATTAATTATTAAATGTTATTAATGCGTATGTTACTACGTTACATATATACTTACAGCATGTACTGTATATACAACATTATTGGAAGTTTTTGGATGGTTATTTATTGGGTTTTATGGGCAAAATAGGACCTCCCTTGCCTCCATTTTAAGCGGACATATTTTATTTAAAACTTGTTTTGTTGTTTTTTGTTGTTTTTTTTTCCATTATATTTGGATGTATTTGTTTGGTTTGTATGCTTGAGAAACTGGGCTATCCATTAACTACTTATTATGTTGAAGGGGACAGATAAAAAAATTATCTTCATCCTTTTCCTTCTCAAGCATAGGTGTGTAAGTATGTGTTTTGTTGTTAGAGTTTAATTGTCTATTGATTAAAAATGCACATCAATGAAGGAGATGAATTAACAATTAATGAATGAACATTTATTTACATTTTTTTGCCAGTTAGAATGCATTAAAAAAAATCCATCTTTCGTCATCTTTCATCATGATTGTGAATGATAAGCACAATTCCCAAAAAGTGCTGTTCCCCTCATCCACAGCTATACAATTATACAATTATTTTTGCTGAATAGATAATATAGCTAGTATTTTTATTTTTGACAGTCCATATATATTGACACAGGACGGCGCTGCAGCATAATCACCTCCTTACTATCAGCCAGGGGCGGTTCTAGGCATGCTTATATGAGGGGGCAGTCAGAAATGTGAAGGGGGCATCATGTGTACACATCATGCTCCAGCACTTTATTTCCTGTGCTTATAGTAACGATGCTTTCTTCATTGAAATGGGTCTTTAGCTATGGGTCCAACCCCAACCTGGAGTAGTGGATTGCACTTTGTCAGGCCTCTACCTTCAGACCTGTCCAACTTGGGTGTCCCACCTGAAGACTAAGCTCCTGCTGGTATAGCTCTTACGGTCACTGAGGCACGCAAACCCCCTGACCACAATAAGGTGGCAATCCCTCAGGGGGGGGGAACATTAACAGCGCTGCCATATTTCCGACAGGGGAAACAGAAGCAGGCGTCTCGCACCACAGAATACTGTAGCCATGGTCGTGTGCGGTACCAGGCAGGATTGAATGATCTTAATGTTGTACCAAATGCACGCTTTGGGTAGCCACCCAGTATTGGATGAGATGGTGCGTTGCCATTTAAGCCACTGGGTAGCTGAGCAGGCTGCTTTGGGGGAGCACTTGTTGGGGGGACGGAGGGAGCTGGTGCAGGAGAAACAGTGCTTGCTGGTGCTAAAGGTGCAGTATTGCTAGCTGCTGTCCCTGATGTACTAGCAGTAGCATCATTGCTACTACTACATGCAGGAGCAGGACTAGACTTTTTAAATGCTCTGAAAAATGGATGCATTACAGAGCATTAACTTTCTCTTTGTGAGCTGCTGGAAGCTGGAGCAGAAAATAAGTAAGCTTGTACAACAACAGAAAAAACCTGCTGTGATTACATGAAGAAAAACAACAGTACAGGACTACAGCCTGGGGCGGGGCTTTACGTAGGGGTCTGTCAGACAGAGGTCACTTGTCTTCAGTTTGTCACATGCAGTGGACGTGGGCCAGGGGCGTCGCCAGACAGATTTCACTGGGGCACGTGCCCCACTGTTGATCTGCAGTGCCCCAGTAAAAAATTCACCAATAAAAAACAACGCTTCAGAGTTTTAAGTCTACATAACATAGACAACAGCACACAAACTACTTAGTATGGTAATTGATTGCTACTGTATTCACTCCACGAAACAATGAGCACATGGCTAATTAATATGGTAATTTATTCACATGTGGATCGAGACTTCGGTTGAGAGAGAGAGAGAGAGGGGGGGGGGGTGAGAATCACTGCTGAGGTAGGTAACGTTAGCCAACAACAATTTCTTAATTACATTACTTTGATTTTGATTTGACTCAAACTGTAACTCCTAGATGGATTTAAGAAAGTTATTCGCCCGCAGCAGAGAAGAAGCAGCAGGAATGAGAGATGTAAGTGAAGTCCTAGCTAGCTAGGCAACATCATTGTCTTAAGTTGATGCTAAGTTAGCTAACGTTATTCCTTGTATCAAGACAAACATATTCATTTGCTGTACGAGCTGTCGGGGGAATTTCCAATGAACATGAAACATAATGTTGGTTATTGTCTGCTGGTTCTGCATCAATGATGATTTGGAGTAAGCATGTGTGAGTTGAGTGCTTCTCAAATGGTTTATCTTCAGGAAGAAAAACATTTTTCCATATCATCAAGTCGTAAGCCAAATTTTTAAATCATTCAAGTTTATTTCACAGAAAAATAGCACAGTAGACTTGTCTTGTTATTGGTGTGACTTTGACTAAAATAATCTTGTTTTGTCACCAGAAAAATGGCTACAGCTAAAGCATCTGGTTTTGTTTCCAGAAAAAATAGTAACATTTCTGTATTTGTTTTCAGAAAGATGGCTGAAAATATCGGGTTTTGTTGCCCCGTTTAGATTTTTAAAAAATATATTTCCATGTCTGTCCTGAGTCCTCCTCCAACTTGTTAGTCGGTTTGCCTTTTGCTAAAATACTCACTAATAGTCACTAGAAAAATAGCTAAAAATATCTTGTTTTGTTGCCACAATTTGATTTTTTTCTCCCTAAACTTTTTTTTTTTCCATGCACACATCTGACTGCGACTCACTGAAAATGACACACAATCCAGTTTTATGTCACGACCCACCAGTTGGGAACCACTGGTCAACTGTATAACAGTTACTGTAATATTTCCATGTCTGTCCGGAGTGATTGACCACTTTGCAAAAATGAAAAGGAGACGTTACAGTTTACTTCTCAGAAAATGATTCCCTGAACAGACACCCAGCAGTTGTTCATTTATTCTACTACTGTGGCTTTATTGTTTTGTGTATATTTTATAGTTTTGTGTATCTGAAATAGGATTAGCCGCGTTGCCATAAATGGAAATTAAATAATGTAAAAGAACCCAGAGATCTAGGGGGGCTTTATTTTTTGTTTTACTTTTGTGGATGTTAAATTTGCAGATGATTACTGCAATAAATATTTCAAAAAGATTCATTGCTCTTCCTTTTGGCTTTCACCAGTAGCAGTTTAGAAGTCTGGAGTAAAAAAGTGCACAAGTAGGTCAAATGCATTAGTTAATTTCAGGTGGCTAATCAAATATCCATACAACATCATCTGATATGATTTCATAGTTTAAAGCACTATTTATGTATTTTTTGCACACTTACATGAATTATTTGTGCCCCAGGTGTGCCCCAGTACAGTATTAGGTCTAGTGACGCCTCTGGCTCAGAGCCTCCGCTGTCACTGCTCTCGTCAAGTTGTGAAAAAAAAAAAAAGGAACTCCGTAGCACCGAAAGTCCGCGACGATAAACATGTTTATGTCAGATAAGACTACACAAATACACCCATCCTAACAAGTATATGATAAATGTAGACAACTTTTCCTTTTCTTTTACTTTCATACTGCAACAGTGATTGGATGTTTACTGAGGGCTGAGGGGTGTGTGCGGGTGTGTGTCTGCTGTGCAGTCTGTGGAATGTTGAATACACGCACAGCGGAGGGAGGGATGGGAGGGGAGCCGACACTACCATATCGTGTGTGTCCCTGCAGATCATTTTGTCAACTTGTAATGTAGTAATTTTGTGAGTTTATTAAAATGAGCTTTTTCAAATTTTGATTTGAGGGGGCAAGACATTTATTTAAGGGGGCTTTGCCCCCTCTTGCCCCTGCGTAGAGCCGGCCATGCTCACAGCCATTTCTGCACAACTGCTAACTTGTACGCTCATTTCACACGTGCTAAATAAAGGCACATAACAGAGGCCACAGAAAAGAGTTAGTCTTGATAAATTATACTGCGGGCCTGATTTACTAAATGTTAGCGTGAACCAAAACACATACAAAACTGACAGCACACACAGAGCTGATCTACTAAACGTGTGCAAAGTGGATTGTGTCTGTTACGTGAACAGAATAAAGCGTGCAATCTATTTTGTGTCTCTGTCTTCATTAATATCCAAAATATATACTGATCTTCAAAACAACCCCAATACTTTGAGATGATGCAAATATAATTATTTATCACACGCAATATGATTTATCAATACTCATGCGAGCACCATTTAGTGTTTTATTTAGCATGTGTAAGAGGGACGTGCAAACAGTTCCTCATATGGCTGCAGAATCGGTGGTCGAGCTGCACAAACAGACCATGGACAGACAAAAATCCTCCGTCCTATGTTTTTGTCAACATTTTGGACACTATTCAGCTCTATAATTTTATAATTTTGTAGCTGCTGAAGGACTTGAGGAGCTGATAAAATAAATTAATTTGGTGATTTTAGTATGTTTTTTAATGATGTTCGCATATGATCTATATTAGAAATATTTCTTACATGAAAAAAAATTCTTGAAATATGCATTTTTATGTTTTGTACATTTACCTCCAGCCGTAAAAAAAAATAAAAAATGTAGCTGTAAATGCACTGCACGACTGCTTCTAAAATGCCCATAAAACGTGGTTCATGTCTGCTGCATGTTTGAAAACCTAGCAAAACGCCATGTGAAGAGATGTGTGCAGTACAGCAAAGTGTCTCATTTAAATAAGATGGATTGCACCACTTTTTAATTGCACACGCAGTCTTAGTCGATCACAGGCAACACGCCCACTAATAGTACACGCTTTTTATAGATCGCACATGCTTTTTACCACGTGGTGTTTGGATCTTAGTAAATCAGGCCCTGCGTGTGTCAAATAATTGTATTTGTTATTTCCCTCCCAGTATTGTGGGCATTCTCATAATTAGCATTTATTCTGTATATTCATGAAGACAGATTGCAAAATGGATTGCCCCTCCTTATTCTGCTCACTTTAAGAGACGCAATCCTCTGCAAGTTTAGCAGATCAGCTTTGAGTGTCCTATCAAGTTCAGCAGCATATGTTTTTTAATACACGTAAATTTTATTATATTCTGTTGCTTTGATTAATCATTTGATGAGTGTAACTTTTAAAGTTACATGCAATGCTGGAAACGTGAAAAATGCGCACATAGTTTCCACACTGCTGCTGCTATAGAGTGCAAATGAAATCGGATAAATATTTGTATTAAAGCACACATGTTAGAAGAAAAACTTCAGTGTTAATGAAGTGCATTTATTTGAGAAAAAGAATGAAAGTTAGAGCAAGCAGGAAAATATTGTTTACTTAAACTATTTTCCTGAAAATATGCACTCATGCTATCAAGTGTGTTTTATCCGATTCCTCGATGAATCAAACAAAATAGTCAATACGTTATTGGATTTACTAAAGTAATCAATAGCTGCCGTCCTAATGCACAATATATACTCTCTAAAAGCTAAGGCAACAGTATGTGAAGTTTAGGAATAATGCAACCGACCAAGCATCAATCTTTTTACATAGAACTCAAAGTACTTTAAACTGCCATTTAGCTTCTCTATTATTGCCAGGAACGCTATGACAGTAATAGCAATTAGGCTGCACTTTGCAGGCTGAACTTTCATGTTCAAAACAAGTCAAATCAACTCCTCTTATCCAATCCAGGTGATAAAAAGAAACCATATGAGGAGTGGTTGTTGGCCGCTCTCACGTTTGATTCCACGTTTTGGTTTCATTCAATTCACCAAGTTAGTGACGGGTCAACAAAGATGCAAAGGAGGGGTCCATTGTGTCCAGTGTAAGACAAGCAGGGCTAATCATTATACAAGGCATGTCTGGACCTGCCTAATCAGTTATAGTTGTGTAACAGCATATTGATAATAGTCTTGTTTGGGCACCTAAACAAGGGAGCCGCTGTGGTTTGCTGCTGAATTACGTGTTTGTTCAATATATGGTGATTACAGACAGATCAATCAATCAATGTTTACTTATAAGAATGGATACCATTCATATTCAAACCAATACGATACCAGTGTCAGGTATCTAAGAATTAAAACAAGTACTAAACAATACAAATGTTTGGTACTTTGTTTGTGTAAGAATAAAATTAGATGATTATGATAATTCCGTCCATCCATCAATCTTCTTCTGGTTATCCAAGGTCGGGTCGCGGGGGCAGCAGCCTAAGCAAGGAAGCCCAGACTTTCCTCTCCTCAGCCACTTCGTCCAGCTCTTCCTGGGGATCCCGAGACATTCCCGGACCAGCCGGGAGACAGTCTTCCCAACGTGTCCTGGGTCTTCCAGGTGGCCTCCTACCGGTTGGACGTACACTAAACACCTCCTTAGGGAGGCGTTCGAGTGGCATCCTGACCAGATGCCCGAACCACCTCATCTGGCTCCTCTCGATGTGGAGGAGCAGCGGCTTTACTTTGAGTTCCCCCCGGATGGCAGAGCTTCTCACCCTATCTGTAAGTTAGAGCCCCGCCACCCACTTATGATAACTGTGCTGTCTAATTGTATCATTTTCTTATTACAGTCTCATTTGCAAGTTTTATATTGGAGACTTTGCAGGCACTTCCAATTCCAAGACATTGGATGGCAGTAGTGTATA
Organism: Nerophis ophidion; assembly: GCF_033978795.1. Taxonomy (NCBI): domain Eukaryota; kingdom Metazoa; phylum Chordata; class Actinopteri; order Syngnathiformes; family Syngnathidae; genus Nerophis; species Nerophis ophidion. The sequence goes on from NC_084618.1 coordinate 53,006,317, forward strand.
GACAGACTACGGTGTGTGTCCTAGCTAGGAAGTAGTCTTTGCCATTAAGGGCTTGATTTACCAAAGGTTTGCGTGTAATAAAAAACGTGCAAACCTGATACCACACGCAAAGCTGACTAACCAAATGTGTGCAAAGGGGAATGTGTCTGTTCGGTTAGGGGAATAGTGTTTCATTAATATGCAAAATGTATGCTGATCATCAAAACGGTCACAACACTGGGAGGAAAAAATGCAAATACAAATATTTAGCACGCACAATGTGATTTATCAACACTCATCAACGTTTTGCGAGCACTATTTGGTGTTTTATTTACCAAATGTGAGAAAGACGTGCAAACTGACAGTTCCAAACATGGCTGCCTTTACCTTGTCCCACGCCTATTATGTTATTACTTTTCTCTATCTATAGTAAAAAAAACAAAAAAAACTTTTATCTAAATCTTTACAAAAAAACAATGACTTGTGTGTTGTTTGGGAACCGTTGGTAACGATTATAAATGATAAATGATAAATGGGTTGTACTTGTATAGCGCTTTTCTACCTTCAAGGTACTCAAAGCGCTTTGACACTACTTCCACATTTACCCATTCACACACACATTCACACACTGATGGAGGGAGCTGCCATGCAAGGCGCTAACCAGCACCCATCAGGAGCAAGGGTGAAGTGTCTTGCTCAGGACACAACGGACGTGACGAGGTTGGTACTAGGTGGGAATTGAACCAGGGAACCCTCGGGTTGCGCACGAGGGTTCCCTGGTTCAATTCCAGGATTATGTGCAGTAAAACTTTTCATAAACTCAACTCAATTTTGGTTTACAGAGTAAACAACTAAAATCTAAGGTTTTGGGCACTATTTTTTCTAAACACATACATTTGTCTAAATATGGCCAAGGACATGCATTATTGTGGGTTTCCTGGACGTCACCCTAACCACTAAAGGAAAAATCTAATCTGCGGGAGAGAATCGTTCTGCAATTTGCAAGTATGTTTTTTTTGGGGGAGTGGTCAACTTGAAGCGTCCTTATGTCTCCGACTCCCTCGTCGTCATGTGACGTGAGTGAGTCTGTTATGATTTTGCTTCCTGGTCTCAATGACCCACCTTATTTTGTCTCTGATTGGCCAATCCATTATGTTTTGCCCTAACCTTAGCAAATTGTGACTCATCATACGAACACCAACCAATCATCGTGGATTTTCTTTCTATGTAAGATGTTCTCATTCATCCAGGTCATTGTATTATCTCCATATATTCTTTGGCCCGGATTCGCAGTCCATTTTCTCTTTTTAACTTGTAGCTTTGATGTAAGCTACCTAGCTACATGGGTATAAAAGTAGCTAGGCCACAGGAAAAGCTACTTGTTTAAAAAGTAGCTAAACTACTGCCAATCTACTGGGAAATGTAGTTTAAGCTATGTACCTTAGCTACATGTAGCTTGTTACTGCCCATCGCTGGGTACGTATAAGATTAACATTTTTTTGTGTTTTTAAGGCTGTCAAAAATAATTAATTAACTCATGACTGTATATTCTTCTTTACCTTTTCTGCGTATGGTTACTTGAAAGGCGGGCGAGTGATCTGGGGCCTCAGTTACTAAGAGATGCGTGGCTTTCCGACTAAATATGGACATATTGTGACGTCTGCTAGGCATGGTGGTTAAGGTACTTCTTCCAAGATGCAGTTCAGGCTCGGACACAGCGTAAAGGTAAGAAATGTTGGTTTATTAACTAAAAACAGACTAAGAACAGAAACACTGGTGCTAAGTAGAAAAGACAAACCAAAAGCACTAGCATGAAGCTAGGGAACTGGACACAGTAATAGCATATAAGCTAACAAGTACAAAAACAGGTTTACCAATGTCGGGAGTTAGCGTTGTCACTTGTTGAGGGAAACAAGGCTAGGATCCGAGAATGAGTCACAGAAAATGCAGGCTTAAATAAGGATGATAATCAACAAGCAGGTGAGAGTCCGGAAACAAGGAACAGGTGAAACAAATATGCAACCATGGCGACAGAAACAAATCAGGAAGTGCACACACAAACTCAAAAATCCAAACGACAAACGATCCGTGCAGCGGATCGCAACACATATGGTCAAATCTAGAAAAAGGTGTTTTTAAAGTGTTCGCACACACAAATCCGAGCGCATTTCTTTGTCACATGGCATACTACTTAGAATCTTCCGCAGACATGTAGTTGGCTTTCCACACCCAGACCCCGCCCCCTTACACATATACAAACCAAATTGAAAATAGCCATGTGCTTGAGCTCGGCTACGAACTGCTTCTTTCTTCTGTTTTGGCTTTGCTGTGTCTCTGAGAACTGAAGAAAAGCAATTGTTGTGTCAGGAATAAATTGATGAAGAAGAGAAATGTGTGTGGCCAAAACTGACTCGGAGAAATTAGAGATGCACGCCATATGAAAAGTTAGTCACTACAACGATGTACACAACTTAAAAATAGGTGGTCGACCCTGCTTACCACAATATTTGATGTAACTTATAACAAAATATGTACACAGATAGGATGGATTTGTTGGAAATATTTTTATGTAAATATTCCAGCATATCACAAAGGATACGGAAGACTTCGACTCTTGTTTTGATTACTCAATTTATTAATAAAACCCAGGAGACCTTATTTCAGTGTAGGATATCTTCCACAGTCTCTGGTGCCGTGGCTACCTGACATGCCCAAGGAGTCACGTGACCACGCATTGACAGCTATAGGTGGCGAAAGATGGATGAATTAATAAATGTCCTCACAAATATGAATATATTAAGTATTAAATGCATGGGTGAAATAAAAAATGTTATGTCTTTGCTTCCAACTTTTTTTACTTTGTTCAAATCAAATGGGGCCGAGCCCGAATGTGGCAAAGGGGAGTTAGGAGTAAAGGTTGTCACTTTTTTAATGTAAACTGTTACCCAGCATCAGATTGATACAGCTCACCAGGGTGTACTGCAGTTTTGTTTTGTTTTGGTTTGTTTGCATATGCAAGTTTTGTACATGAGGACTCTGGTCAAGGCCTGCGTCAGTGCACAGATTAGTGAGGAGGATCCAACTGATGGTACACGTTTTTCTTTAAAATACACCCGGGCAGGACTTTAGATAAAACTCTGCAAGTTTTGAGCAAACAAATTCAAACAATTAAATACAACTTCGGTCATCCTGGATGACATTCCGAAAAAAAATTGCTCTTGTGTGCAAATATTTTGGTCTTTATCAATTTAAATTATGCAAAGGAGTCCTAAAATTGTTCACCTTTTTTGTGTTAAAAAGCAATACCTCGATCTAAAAAAAGTTTGGATTAAAAAAAAAAATCAGATTAATCCCACTTTTGAATTTGGATTAATCGTAATGAATAATTTGATTAATTATTTATCATGATCATGATTTATCATTTTGATTTTTGCATTTCGATTAGTCGATGATTAATCACTTGATTGTTCACTTAATAATGCACTTTAGTAATCATCATTAATCTAAATGTTAAAGTATGATTAATCTGTAGAGATGAAGTAATCTTGTGATTTTATATATATATATATATATATATATATATATATGTATATATATATATATATATATATATATATACATACATACATACATATATATATATATATATATATATATATATATATATATATATATATATATATATATATATATATATATATATATATATATATATATATATATATATATATATATATATATATATATATATATATATATATATATATATATAAAATCACAAGATTACTTCATCTCTACAGAACTGTTTCATGAGGGGTTCCCTCAATCATCAGGAGATTTTTTATATATATATATATATAATCAGATTAATCATAGGCACCAGCGCCCCCTGCGACCCCAAAGGGAATAAGCGGTAGAAAATGTATGTATATATATATATATATATATATATATATATATATATATATATATATATATTCATTCAATGGAATGCACTACAAAGACAAAATATTTGATTTTCAAACTCAAAAACTGTATTTTCAATTTGCAAATACTAATTAACTTATAATTTCATAATTTCATGGCCGAAACACGTGCCAAAGTAGTTGGGAAAGGGCATGTTCACCACTGTGTTACATCACCTTTTCTTTTAACAACACTCAATAAACGTTTGGAAACTGAGGAAACTAATTGTTGAAGCTTTGAAAGTGGAATTCTTCACCATTCTTGTTTTATGCAGAGCTTCAGTCGTTCAACAGTCCGGAGTCTCCGCTGTCATATTTTACGCTTCATAATGCGCAACACATTTTCGATGGGAGACAGGTCTGGACTGCAGGCGGGCCAGGAAAGTACCCACACTCTTTTTTTACGAAGCCACGCCGTTGTAACACGCGCTGAATGTGACTTTGCATTGTCTTGCTGAAATAAGAAGGGGCGTCCACAAAAAAGACGGCGCTTAGATGGCAGCATATGTTGTTCTAAAACCTGTATGTACCTTTCAGCATTAATGGTGCCTTCGCAGATGTGTAAGTTACCCATACCTTCGGCACTAATGCACGCCCATACCATCACAGATGCTGGCTTTTAAACTTTGCATCGATAACAGTCTGGATGGTTCGCTTCCGCTTTGGTCCGGATGACACAATGTCAAATATTTCCAAAAACAATTTGAAATGTGGACTCGTCAGACCACAGAACACTTTTACACTTTGTATCAGTCCATCTTAGATGATCTCGGGCCAAGAGAAGCCGGCGGCATTTCTGGATGTTGTTGATAAACAGCTTTCGCATTGCATAGTAGAGCTTTAACTTGCAATTACAGATGTAGCGACAAACTGTATTTAGTGACAGTGGTTTTCCGAAGTGTTCATGAGCCCATGTGGTGATATCCTTTAGAGATTGATGTCGGTTTTTGATACAGTGCCGTCTGACGGATCGAAGGTCACGGTCGTTCAATGTTAGTTTCCGGCCATGCAGCTTACGTGGAGTGATTTCTCCAAATTCTCTGAACCTTTTGATGATATAATGGACCGTTGATGATGAAATCCCTAAATGTCTTGCAATTGCACTATGAGAAACGTTGTTCTTTAACTGTTTGACTATTTGCTCACGCAGTTGTAGGCAAAGGGGTGTACCTCGCCCCATCCTTTCTTGTGAAAGACTGAGCATTTTTTTGGGAGGCTCTTTTTTATACCCAATCACGGCACCCACCTGTTCCCAATTATCCTCCACACCTATGGGATATTCCAAATAAGTGTTTGATGAGCATTCCTCAACTTTATCAGTATCCATTGCCACCATTCCCAACTTCTTTGTCACGTTTTGCTGGCATCAAATTTCAAAGTTAATGATTATTTGCAAAAAGAAAAATGTTTATCAGTTTGAACATCAAATATGTTGTCTTTGTAGCATATTCACCTGAATATTGGTTGAAAAGGATTTGCAAATCATTGTATTCCGTTTATATTTACATCTAACACAGTTTCTCAATTCATATGGAAACAGGGTTTGTGTGTATATATATATATATATATATATATATATATATATATATATATATATATATATATATATATATATATATATATATATATATATATATATATATATATATATATATATATATATACGTAAATACATGAAAACATTCAATGACCAAAACATCCATTGAACCGACAAGCGGTGGTTGTCTCTCCTATGGTATGAACTGGTGTCAACTAGAACATTGTACTTTGTCATGCCTGCTCTACACTGTTACATGTATGATGTCACTGAGTACACAGTAATTAGAGTCCAGTTTGCAAATCTGATTACGCCCAGTTTTTGATTTTAAAACTGCTTTTCAAAGTTGGGTTTTTGGTTCTCTGTTGAGTCTTGTGTTTAACTGAGTGCAACCAGTGGAAAATTCCACAGGCGACCCGTTGCCACCCATAGATGACTTCTCCTGCAACAGCTTACGTCAATACGTGTAAAGGGATTAAGAAAAAATCAACGGCAGCCTCTTTCCTCCTGTTGCATATCAGCAGATATCTGCAAACATTCAGCTTGTTGGTTCACCGTGATGCCGTAGGAACACACACAGACACACACAAACCCACCGAGCTCAACCTCTCCGTCGAGTTTATCTCCAACTCTCCTTTACTGTCGCTCACCTGCGTCAATAACGGTCGGATGTAACTCTTCCTCAAGATAAGCCACTCACTCTTTGTTCTCTCGCGTCTCTATTTAATGGAGTGACAAATGTTTTGTACCAGGGGGTGAAAGGAAAAGCCAATAATTGTGGCTGTATCGTGTATCACAGCGTTTGTGTTACCGTTGGGTGTGTGTTTGTCCTTGTAAGAATTAGCGGTCAACATCCTTCTTTGCCTTGCCTTCATCTTTCATTCCTGACAGCCTTTGTGGCATCGCCAAGGCAAGTTTGAGCTTGCACGAGCAGCCCTCCCAAGGTCTGAGGCACGCACACACGCCTTCAAACAAACAAATACACACTCTTCTCCAATCAGACCGAAACCTTGTGAATTCCCCGCAACTAAATGATTTTCAAGCAAAAGCGGCTCTTCAGATGAGGCCAATCATTTGAGGCTGCTGCTAAAGAGGCTGTAGTCGCCCTGTTAACTTGTCTGATCTGAGCCATTAGCCGGGGGAGTGACGCCAACCTTGTTGTGGTCTCTTCCGCCTGTTTTTGCCAAGCACCCAGTGGCAGGTCATAGCATCTTTCCACAGAACTACCAGGTCATTAAGAATATAAATATAAGAACATGTCATTTTGTGACCAAAATTATTGCATAATTATCATTATTATCAAGAAATTTTTAAATGTGTTATGTAGACTGAAATCGTTTAACCAAGTTTAAAAAATAAATTTACGCACCTTACTACCAGTACCACACACTCTGCTGTCGGAATGTTTAAGGAGAAATACATTTTTGATCTCAATGGGACTTGCCTGTGTAAATAAAAGTTAAAAAAAAATTAAAAAACAGGGCTGGTTTGACTAGTTTGTGAAATTGTTTTCATGTGGATGCACCTATCATCAAACAGGTGTTTATTTTTAACAGTTTCAAACAGTTCATGAATTGCATTTTTGCTTCCTATGGAGATAAAGCAATTAAGCACAACAAAGTCATACCCTCACACCCTAATACCCTCATCCCTTTGAAGGCCTACTGAAACCCACTACTACCGACCACGCAGTCTGATAGTTTATATATCAATGATGAAATATTAACATTGCAACACATGCCAATACGGCCGGTTTAGTTACTAAATTACAATTTTTTTAATTTACCACGGATTTTCCTGTTGAAAACGTCGCGGAATGATGATGCGTGTTTGTAACGTTATTGGTTGGAGGGGACATATTAGCCCAGCACCACTTACGGCTAAAAGTCGTCTCTTTTCATCGTGCAATTACACAGTAATTTGGACATCTGTGTTGCTGAATCTTTTGCAATTTGTTCAATTAATAATGGAGAAGTCATAGTAGAAAAATGGAGGTGGGAAGCATTAGCCTTTAGCCACACAAATACACAGTGTTTCCTTGTTTAAAATTCCAGGAGGTGAAGCTTTACTATGGATCAGAGCGGTCAAGCGAACATGGTTCCCGACCACTTGTCAACCGGCAGGTTTCGGTGAGAAAATTGTGGTAAAAAGTCGCCTCTTACCGGAGATCAGCGGAGATCAGCGGAGATCAGCGGAGCTTGCGCCGTCAATGCAGCTGCCGTGACTTCCCTAAGAGACTGGCGTCAACACACCCGTGGACACACCCCTCCGACTATCAGGTACTTTTTAACTCACTAAAACACTAGCAACACAATAGAAAGATAAGGGATTTCCCAGAATTATCCTAGTAAATGTGTCTAAAAACATCTGAATCGCTCACAATGCAATCGCCTTTTTTTTTTTTACTTTTTTTTTTGGTATTTTTTTTTCTCTCTAGTCCTTCACTATCAATATCCTCATTCTCGAATCTTTCATCCTCGCTCAAATTATTGGGGAAATTGTCGCTTTCTCGGTTTGAATAGCTCTTGATGCTGGAGCCTCCCATTATAAACAATGTGATGATGTGAGAAGCCCTCACACGGGTGACGTCATCGTCTGCTACTTCCGGTACAGGCAAGGCTTTTTTATTGGCGACCAAAAGTTGCGAACTTTATCGTGGATGTTCTCTACTAAATCCTTTTAGCAAAAATATGGCAATATCGTGAAATGATCAAGTATGACACATAGAGTGGACCTGCTATCCCCGTTTAAATAAGAAAATCTCATTTCATAGGCCTTTGAGCAGGGGTGTCGAACTCGTTTAATAGTAGGGTTTATTAAATTATTAATTATTTTAATCAGGTTAATCACATTTTTTTATTTGTATTAATCATGATTATGTACAGGTGATTACTCGTTTGCCATAATTAAAATGTACTTCAAAAAGACCCCAATTATTGTACACAAACACAATTTTATTCTCAGTATGTCACCAACCTTTGTAAATGTTTTACAAAAACAAAGTGTTTTATTACAGCAATTTAAGGGGAACTTTTTTTTTTCGATTCTGCCTATCTTTCGCAATCCTTATGTAAGACCAGAACACATATGTTTTTTTTTTTTTAATGCATTAGTAATTAAATGTTAGCAAAAGTATTTTTACATTGGAGCCTATGGGAGTAAAACTATTTTGCCCGTAAAGCGCTTAAAAGACCTCTTACCACTACTGCATGTTTAATATACACTGTAAGTATGAATGTAATGTAGGAGCAGGCCCATTCCTCACAATATGTAATATTTACATATATTGCTCATTTCAGGCATACAGCAGCGCATTATTTCTACAAATGGATTACAACGTTTGCTTTTTCCTTCAACAATAACAACTACAAATTATGGCAGACTTCATGAGAGCCAACAGACATAATAAAGCAATCCCAATGCCGACTAAGACAGTAGGATATTGATATATATCCGTTTAGAGGGATATAAAAGGTAGGTGGAACCAAGCATCCTAAGGTATTTTACGTCATTCCGGGTTTTTCGTTGTCAAAGGAGACCAACTTCTCGAATTATTTCCACATCAATATACAAACAAAACTGTAAAATAAGACGTTAGTAACAATGTCAATTGTTAAAGAGCAACAGTTAAACACCGGAAAATGAAAAATAGTTTATCACAGTGGATTACTGTATTTATTCCTATGGCTATAATATGTGGAAAACACATGACTTTACTGTGAAAATAATGAAAATATACAATGCATTTGCAAATACTGTAATGTCACAAGCATGCATATACTAAATATTTTGCATATTGTACATCTTAATTCAAGGCATACCTTAATTGTTTTAAGGGTTTGTTTTAAATCATTAGCTTAGTTAACTTTTGATAACAACATGTTTTCTTGTATTTTGTGGCAAGTTGTTTCACACATTGAGAAGTGATGTCTGTGTGTTTCATTGTAAGCTGCATGGAAATGAATGTGTGTTTAAGTGTGCTGGAACTGGTTGCAAGCAGCAATTTAACCGATACGGAGCATTTAAGGCTCATTTAATAGCTCACTTGAAGGAACATGTTACGGAAGGCCATGTTGGGAGTTGTCCAGTGAAAGGTTGTACAAATACTTTCAAGTTAAAATCCACAGGCGTTTTGCAGATACTAGTATTGATTACAGGGCAGCATGATACATACTCATACAGGTATAGTACAAATATCGCTGATACTTGATTAATATTCACGTCACGAAATGTAAATAGAGTATTGTTGGTGCTTTTTGGATGTTTTCTAATGGGTTTTGCGGTCGCAATAGATGCAAAGATGTCATGACTTAATGGCTCCGGTAGGTTCCATTGTAAACTGACTTTTATTTTTACGAGTTAGAATGCTCCAAACAAACAACAAATGTGATCTTGTTTCTCATTAAAGGCCGACTGAAACCCACTACTACCGACCACGCAGTCTAATAGTTTATATATCAATGATAAAATATTAACATTGCAACACATGCCAATAAGGCCTTTTTAGTTTACTAAATTGCAATTTAAAATTTCCCGGGACTTTCTTGTTGAAAACGTTGTGTAATGATGACGTGTACGCAAGACGTCACAGGTTTTTAGGAAGTATGAGCGCTGCACACACAGTTAAAAGTCGCCTGCTTTAACGGCATAATTACACAGTATTTTGGAGATCTGTGTTGCTGAATCTTTTGCAATTTGTTCAACTAATATTGGAGAAGTCACAGTAGAAAGATGGAGTTGGGAAGCTTTAGCCTTTAGCTACACAAACACACGGTGATTCCTTGTTTAAAATTCCTGGAGGTGAAACTTTCCTATCCAACATGGATCCCTACCGAATGTCAACCAGCAGGTTTCGGTGAGAAAATTGAGGTTAAAAAGGCAGTTCTTACCGGAGAAAAGCTGAGGTTGTGCTGTCCATAGCTGCCGTCGACTCCCCTGAGACACTGCGCGTCAACACACCCGTGGAGACACCCTTCCGACTATCAGGTACTATTTAACTCACTAAAACACTAGCAACACAATAGAAAGATAAGGGATTTCCCAGAATTATCCTAGTAAATGTGTCCAAAAACCTCGGAAAACGTCCCAATGCAATCGCGTTTTTTTGTTGTTTTGTTTTTCTAGTCCGTCGCTATCAATATCCTCAAACAAAAATCTTTCATCTTCGCTCAAATTAATGGGGAAATTGTCGTTTTCTCGGTCCGAATAGCACTTTTTGTTGGAGGCTCCCATTAAAAACAATGTGAATATGTGAGGGAGCCCCCACACGTGTGACGTCATCGTCTGCGACTTCCGGTAGAGGCAGGGCTTTTCTCTTAACACCGAAAGTTGGGAACTTTATCGTGGATGTTCTCTACTAAATCCTTTCAGCAAAAATATGGCAATATCGCGAAATGATCAAGTATGACACATAGAATGGACCTGCTATCCCCGTTTAAATAAGAAAATCTCATTTCAGTAGGCCTTTAAGATTGTGAATTATATTTTTTAAATTAAAAAAGAAGTGCACTTCCTCTGTCACAGGCCAGATCTGGCTCCCAGGCCTTGAGTTTGACACCTGCGCTCTGAAGGCTAAAATCAAATTGTGTAAACGAATCATATTTGAGTCCTGTTAAGTTCAACACAACATGCTGAGTAGTGCACTTGTTAGTATCATGCCAGCTCTTGAAACAAAATGCTCATGCATCGTTTCCTTTAGTCCTCCTTTCAAATCACACTTCGAACAATTTGCCTTTAATAGTTTTCCTGTCCTTTCAGACCAAAAACCCAACCTATTAGGTACATAAAAGCTCTTTTTTTGCACCTCAGTACATAAAAACAACAGCTGTACTATCCTGGAAGCACAGTCGACACAAGACAACAACAACCGTACTGCGATCCGGCGGGCCTGCCAGGCTCTTTATGACCCGGGGTGGGTTGCCGCAGTAAATGGGCCTCTTCCAGTAGTCAGTGGTCGGAGCTATATACATGGGAGAGCTATTGTCATGCTAAACCTTGGTTTGAATGAAAGAGGATGGGCAGGACACACACATAAAACAGAGGAAAACATGAGGAGGGGATGTAGGGCAGCACCCGACCACCTCAGAGATGGTACGTATGTAACCGAGCACCTTTACGAGGGACCTCAATTCAGTCGTTTACTACACCTACCCCACTTTTTTACCACTACATACCTAAAATTTGACTTCCGTTCGAGCCAAACACACCCCTTCATAAAAAAAATACCCTGGTTACCGGCTCCAGATTGCAACATTCATTCTGTAAAATATTTACAGCGGCCTGTTGACAAAACTGCAGAACTGGTTGGGTTTAATGTGACTGATTTGGATCTAACAAGCGCATCTCATTCCACGGCATCGTTAAATTGACAAGGTGAAGCGTTACATATCTGCCTAACGGTGCATTAGACATCACGCAGCATGCATCGGATGAAGCTGCAACTGCAAAGCACTTTGTCTGTTTGTGGAATTGCACGCTGTCCCCGCAACGTTCCACACGTCTGCAAAACCTGTTATGCAGCACACTACCACGTATTCACTGTTCCTGCAAAGAGAATGCATTATTTTTTACCAAGTTAGTCTACTAAGTGAGTTGAGTTGAGTTTGAGTTTATTTCGGAATATGCATGCATACAACATGATACATCACAATTTCCAGTTTCTCTCTTCAACATGTTCGAAAAGAAGTAGGACTAAGCAAAGGTTATTTTTCTTCACGTAGCAGTTGCTAAAACTTCTGTTCACTTCTTGTTCTCAATTTATTAATAATATACTCTATAAGTAATAACAATAACAATAAATAAATAATAATTGGTTAAGTAAGTTATATTTCACATGGTGAGATGAGTAAGATTATCTACAAAATTAATGGATGGATGAAATAAATTCAGAATGTTTATCATGGTTCTTCTTTGTACTTTGTAAACACTTTAATTTGGAAGAGTTTCTTGAAGTGGATCATATTAGTACATTGTTGGATTTATTTGCTTAATCCATCCCATAATGTAATTCCACATGCTGATATACTGAAGGTCTTAAGTGTTGTACGTGCGTATAAATATTTTAAATTACATTTCTCTCAAAGATTATATTTATCCTCTTATGTTGAGAAGAACTGTTGTATATTCTTGGGTAGCAGGTTCTAGTTTGCTTTGTGTATAATTTCAGCTTTTTGCAAATTCCCTATGTCGTGGAACTTCATTATTTTCGATTCAATAAATAAAGGATTTGTATGTTCTCTATATCTAACTGATCTTTTTGTAACACCGTTAATGAATAAAGTTTACTTTTGTAGTTATTTCCCCGTATTTCTACACAATAACTCAGATATGGTAACACTGGTGAGCAGTAGAGAATATAGAGTGATTTTTGGTCTAGAACATGTTTTGTTTGATCAATTATTGACGTATTTCTTGCTACTATATTTTGTATATTTTTTACATGAGATTTCCAGTTCAATTTATCATCAAACCTAAACATTTGGTTTCATTTACTCTTTCAATTTCTATTCTGTCTATTTGTATTTGACTTTCCCTTCTACTTTTACCAAATAACATTATTTTAATTTGACTGAGATTCAAAGATAGTCTGTTTTTGTCAAACCATCTTTTTAATTTGTTAATTTCTTCTGTTATCATTTGTATTATCTTCTGTATGTTCTCTCCTGAACAAAACACTGTTGTATCATCTGCAAATGTCATTTATATAGAGATTGAAGACTATTTTGCATCATGAGATGAGAAAATATTAGAAACAGCTTTTACTATGATGTGGTGTTGCACCGCTGCAAACAGTACACACAATAAAAAACACAATATTGTATAAATACCTCTTTCATAGGTCATGTATTTATTGTTGTAACAGTTTATAAAATACCTTGTTAATTGTTTTATTTGAGCCAGCTTTTTACCCATTTCGCAGTGGTAAGCTACACTACCAATGTAGGTACACATCAGATACCAAGTAAATGCAGGGCCAGTTTCCAATACTAATAGTCGTAACTTGGAAAAAATGTTTAGAACAATACATGATTTTGTGCTTTTTGTTTTACATGTGTTAATCCTGACAATTATCGAGCTAAGTTAAAGCCAACACGTCTGTACTTCTGAAACTGAAAACGATTTGATGTTGAATTTTGAAAAATTTACCTGTATGAAAAATAAAAAATAAATGCACACGATTGTCATATAGTATAATTAAAAATGAGAAATGAAAGTCAATATGGCTTTTAGTACGCCACACTTTACGTATTATACGATTTTCAGCTGAAATTTTCAAAAGCAACTTTTTCACTTCCGATACAATGGCGATATCGGAGCCTTGAGTATGTGCGGATACCAATGATAATTTTATACAATATCAGCATGAATCATAGTTCACACTGTTAATATTTTGTAGTGTGGAATGTTAGAAAAGGCTTTATCGAGTGAAATTAGACAGAGAACAATTGTAGATATGAAAAACACTAACCTTATGACAGATTTACACTTTCGAATTGAGGTGTTCATTTGTGTTTTTGCGACACCCCGTGTTCACAGTAATTCATCAAATTAAGTGAATGACGTAGTAAGTTGAATGATGCGGCCACGTTTGTTACTGCATACTTTCTAATATACTTCTGCCCTGAAAACAGTGGAAATTTTGACCATCTGTCACTTCCCGTCTGCTTACCGGTATGTTTCCTTAGTTGGAGTTTATTTCCTGTCAGCGCTCTTATTTTTGTTCCACTTCCTGCATGTCTCCCTGAGCTTTCCTTTCCCTCACCTGTCCCTGATTGGCAGCCGGGCACACCTGGTAGCAGTTGCCAATCAGGCTGCTAATTATGCCTGCCTCGCCTCTTCCTCAGTGCTCGAGGATTAATTATGTTAAGGACTTTTTGCTGCATGCATGATTGCTCCTCCTATTTTGAGTACAATAAAAGACTCTTACCTGCACATTGTCCTGCTGTTTCTTGCATATTGGGGTCACAAGTACCGCAGCCATGCAAGTTCCTCTCGGTAAAGATAAGTAACAAGAAACTATTTATTTGATACTTGTTTATATTGACAAAAGTTGTGTTTTAGACTGCAATATTGTTCAATTAGGAACACTGATTGCGTATGTCTCGCTTGTGTGCTTAGCTGTTGTGTAGCTGCTAGCTTCTAGTAGTCTTTCTGTATAGCCTACCATGTCTGTCTTTTGTAAATGACCTCACTAAACACAAGAACATTGGAGGATATTCAGACTGTTCAGCGTTGTACAAGTGAACACGCTGCAGGATTACTTGTTTTAGGAGATTATATCAGAAATTTTACATGCAGATGTCTTTCAAGATTTTTTGCTGATATTAATGTTGGATCGGGACAACCATGGTTTTTTTATCAACCGTCTCGGTTACCGTATAGCATCAAACAAACTAGTGTGTTTTTTATTGAGTATGGCAGCAAAATAAATCTCCCTGTGGAACCAAATAAGGTTGTTTTCTGCATGTAGAAACTCTATATAAAATATGTTTTATATTGTTTCTGAGTTGTCTGGAACGGATTAATACGATTTTTATTATTATTAGGGGAAAAGCTGCTGATTTGCTTTATGTCCCACATTATGGAAATGATTAAAAAAGAAAATGTAAGGTACCGCTTTATTTGGCTT
The DNA here is from genome assembly GCF_033978795.1 of Nerophis ophidion. NCBI lineage: Eukaryota > Metazoa > Chordata > Actinopteri > Syngnathiformes > Syngnathidae > Nerophis > Nerophis ophidion. Next base: position 53,021,426 of record NC_084618.1, read on the forward strand.
GATCCTCCCACTATTTCTCTTTGTCTTGATGGGGAACTGCACTTTTTTGGGGGAATTTTGTCTATTGCTCAAAATCATTATGAAAGACAAGGCAACGGATGTATTTTTTTAAATTCTAAATATTAAATGAATGCGATCAAAAGTCAGTTTACATTGAAACCTAAGGGGGAGCTGCTCTATTCGGCCAATAAAGCCTTTAAAAAACATCCAAAAACATCCATTAGGGCTTATATACATCAGGGGTGTCCAAAGTGCGTGCCGGGGTGCCATTTGCGGCCCGCAGGTAATTTTTTAACAGCCCCACGGCCCAGTTCAAAAATATGATAGGAAAAAAAAATGTAAACATGATAATGAAAGAGCAAACAGGTGAGATGTAACAAGAAAATATTGCAATGTTTACTCTAATAACACAAAGCTGCCATGCAGGCTGTTTCTTTCTTTAAAACATAATAATAAATCAAAATCTATGCCATGAATTATTGACTTATTCAAGGCTCTCAAAAAAATCACATTACATAAGATATTTTGGGGGGGAAATTTTGCATGTTTTGTGTTTCCCATCTATAAACAACAATACAACTTAAAATTGACAGATAGATCTGAAGGTGATCTCGAGATTATTGTTAAGTAAACAGTAAAAAAAATATATAATTTATGTTTTTAAACACTTCAATGAGTAAGACCCTTTTTGATCCCAATAATTTTAATGTGATTTGTTTTTAAGTGTCATTGCTCAAAAATAAAATGAATGGTGTTATGGGTAATTGACCTTTTTTAAGGCTCCAATTATTATATAATCTCAAATATTCCACTAACATTTTTTATTGGGTTAAAATATTGCATTTTTGTGTTTTTTCCATAAAAAACAGGGTTTTTTTTTGACAAAAAGAGCATGCAACTTAAATCTTTAAAAATGTTATATTGACAGAATGACCTAATGTTGATCTAGAGATTTAAAACTTGAAAAATAATACAAATAGTAATACTGAATAATGACACATTTTTAATATTTTTTTTACCATAATCCTATGGGGACTGAGTGGAGGCCTAAATGTATATTTTTTATACATATAGCGGTTTTTAAAATCAAAAAAATATCAAAATGGCCCCCGCTTGCTTTGATTTTTCAGTGTGCGGCCCTCAGTGAAAAAAGTTTGGACACCCCTGATACACATGCTGTAAGTATATATGTGATGTAGTAACAAGCACATTTATAATATAATTTAATATTTACATATTTGATAATTTTAAGCATACAGGGCACATTAATTTCAAAAATGCATCACAATGTTCGCTTTTTTTTCAACTACATCACTGAATATTACTCACTGCAGACTTCATGAGAGCCAACAAACATAATAAAACATCACTTACTGTACACTGTCTGCTGTCATTAGAATGCCGACTGATAGAATCTTGTCCTAATCCCATTTAGATGACGAATGACTCATAATCCTCGCAAAAGAAAGGGGGGTTGAACCACATGTCTTTTATGTCATTATCGCCATTTCCGGATCGAAATTGGGAGTCAAAGTGTACCAATTGGTCAGAATACGTCCTCGTCCTTCTACTTTCCAGGTGAGAGGCATTATATATGATCTATAATAACATTTGGCAAGCGAGGAAGCAGTTTATCCCTCAATTTTGTCAACAATGGCACACAAGCTTGTGATGACGGCTCTGCAATATATAGTTTGTCATTAATACTTGGTTAATATTCGAGTCATGAAATGTAAATGGAATATTGTTGGTGGTTTTCTGATGTTTTTTTTATTTGGGTTTTATGTGCGTAGTAGAGGACATCTGTAAGCAGACTTTTTTGTTTTTTATTTATGATTTACAATGCAAAAAAAAAAGAAAATACATCCGTGGTCATGTATTTCATAATGATTGTGAACGATAGGCAAAATTCCTCCAAAAAAGTGCAGTTCCACTTTTAGTTCGTCAGCTACACAGTTTTACTTTTTCTTAATGTAAATCTTTTTCTATAACTACAGTAGCAAGAAATGTTGTCCTTGTTCAGAAAATCAATTTTAACATTGATGAATCATAACACGTTGGCAAGCTTTTGAGCTCTCAATGGTTGTAAGACCATGCATGCTGCTGAAACGTATATATGCCATGTATATATTCATCTAAAACTTCGGATATTTATGGAGACGAAATGTATTTGTCCTCTGGCTGTGTCGATCAGGGAGGGCAGAAAAAAGAGTTAAAAGGCTCCGTCTGTCTGATAATCCTCCACCGTTAAAAGCCCTTCAAAAAGACATGACGTGTGTGAAGTAATCAGTAAAAGATTCAAGTGTGCCGGGGAGTGTGTGTACACACACACACACACACACACACACACACACACACACACACACACACACACACAGTCTCCACTGAAAGGACAAAAAGGGAGGGAAAAGATGGAGCAGAGGAGGGAAAAAAAGAATAAACAGTCCTCCTGTCAGTCTATTCTTCTTCTTGTTCAACTGCCGTCTCTCACCTCTACTTTGCTTGCTGACTTTCTTCTGCCTAACACTCACTAATGGGCAAGCTACTTGGAAATTGTGGTAAACTACAAAATACTTCAGATTATACTTTATTACTAGTATTATTACTTTGGAGGTATATATATATATATATATGTATATATATATATACATATATATATATATATATGTGTGTGTATATATATATATATATATATATATTTATATTAGGGGTGTGGGGGAAAATCGATTCGAATACGAATCGAACTCTTTACGTTGTGCGATTCAGAATCGATTCCCATTTTTAAAAAAATCTTTTTTTTTTTTTTTTAATCAATCCAACAAACCACTACACAGCAATACCATAACAATGCAATCCAATTCCAAAACCAAACCTGACCCAGCAACACTCAGAACTGCAATAAACAGAGCAATTGAGAGGAGACAAAAACGACACAGAACAAACCAAAAGTAGTGAAACAAAAAGGAATGTTATCAACAACAGTATAAATATTAATTATTATTTCAACATAGCAGTGATTAAAAATCCCTCATTATCATTAGACATTTATAAAAAATAAAAAAAAGAACAATAGTGTCACAGTGGCTTACACTTGCATCGCATCTCATAAGCTTGACAACACACTGTGTCCAATGTTTTCACAAAGATGAAATAAGTCACATTTTTGGTTTGTTTAATAGTTAAAACAAATTTACATTATTGCAATCAGTTGATAAAACATTGTCCTTTACAATTATTAAAGCTTTTTTTTTTTTTTTTAATCTACTACTCTGCTAGCATGTCAGCAGACTGGGGTAGATCCTGCTGAAATCCTATGTATTGAATGAATACAGAATCCTTTTAGATTGGAAAAATATCGTTTTTGAATCGAGAATCGAATCGAAAAAAATCGCTATTATCGAAACGTGACCCAAAAAATCATGGGACGCCCAAAGATTCACAGCCCTAATTATATATATATATGTATGTATGTATGTATGTATGTGTGTGTGTGTGTATAGAGAGGATTTTAAAGAATGTATTTGTAAATTATGGTGGAAAATAAGTATTTGGTCAGCCATTCAAAGCTCTCACTGATGAAAGGAGGTTTTGGCTCAAAATGTCAGGATACATGGCCCCATTCATTCTTTCCTTAACACGGATCAATCGTCCTGTCCCCTTAGCAGAAAAACAGCCTCAAAGCATGATGTTTCCACCCCCATGCTTCACAGTACGTATGGTGTTCTTGGGATGCAACTCAGTATTCTTCTTCCTCCAAACACGACGAGTTGAGTTTATACCAAAAAGTTCTATTTCGGTTTCATCTGACCACATGACATTCTCCCAACCCTCTGCTGTATCATCCATGTATCCATTTTGGACAGAAGAGTTTCTTAAAGAAGTTACATATTTTTTTTCCACATTCTGTCTCTCACAGCTGAAGTGTACCTATGATGAAAATTACAGACCTCTGTCATCATTTTAAGTGGGAGAACTTGCACAATCTGTGGCTGACTAAATACTTTTTTGCCCCACTGCATAAATATATACATATATGTGTACATTTATGTGTATATATATATATATATATATATATATATATATATATATATATATATATATATATATACAAAAACAAATGTCAAATACATACATTGATTGGATGAATAAACATTTAAAATCAAGCAACACAAATATTTTGAAAAGTTACAAATTATTACTTTCCTCCTGGTGTGTGTTGCCTCTTTCCCAAAAATCTGAATTCTCTCAATACCTTTTTTATATGCATGAGTCCGTCCAGAGTTTCGCTGGCTGTGATTGTTGTGGCATCTTTTTCAGAAAATTGTAATATTTTGAGGTTTATTTTTTTCATTAACATTTTATGAATTTGTTATCAATGTTTGAAGTGTACCTTATCCTGAAAAAGCACAGGATTGCGACAGAAAAAATATTGTATTGATGTTTTACTTGTCTTATACTGCCACCAGTAGCCACAAGATGGCAGCACACACTCAAGGGTCTAGTGTGCTGTTTTCATTCATTGTAAGTTATTGGTCTTGGGTTCATCAAAACGGTGACAGTAAAGAACATTTAGAGTACCGTATTTTCCGGACTATAATCCCCATCGGTTAGAAAGCCGCACTCACTAAATTTTAGAAGAAAAAAAATATTTTCATTTATTACCTGCACCGGCCTATAAATCACAGTTATATACCGGTACATTGTAAAATTATATATTTTCATAAAAATACATGGGTAAATGTTTATTTATATACCTAAATTGTTTCCAAAGAGCGCTAGTAACACGGCAGTAAAACGGCTGATCAAACAAAACAGAAAAGTAATCAATATCTTAATTCATCCTTTATGAGATGTAAATACGAGTTTGTCCTTTTTTTAATAAGGTTCAAAATGTTTATCAGGATTAATTTTCCTTGTATTTGGTAAAAACCGTGATTTTGAACAATTTTTTAAAGTGGATCATTTTAGCACATTGTTTGATTTCTTTGTTTAATCCATTTCGTAATTTAGCCATTAGCGTAGAAAAAAATCCACAGATAAGCCGCACCTTTGTATAAACCGCAGGTTTCAAAGCATGGGGCAAAAGTAGCTGCTTAAGGTTCGGAAAATAGGCTAATAACATAATCATAAAAAGAAACACCACCATATGCCACCATTGTTCAATAAATTATTTTAGTACAAAGTAAAAATAATAAACATAATGCAGATACTGAATACAAAAAGGATAATTAGGAATAAAGCAAAATGTTCATATTATTTGAATAGTGACGTTGCAAGAAAGGGCTCGCAGTACCTCATGGAAATCTCAGTGCCCACAGGAGTTTGCGGGGAGTTGGCCTTTTTCTGGCGGTCTCCTGTCGCAGCAGGGATGTCAACTGGCACTGTTGGGGGGTTGAGCTGAGTGGTGCTGTTTAATAGCTCATGATTACTCTGGAGAGGGGAGACCATAATTACAACCACAAATGATTTCACGCCCCTCACCCCCACCATGAGCTCTGATCTAATAACAGGCAAGCACACAGGAAGATTTGGCGCTCAGACAAAAGAGGTTCCCTCTTTGTTTGCTGACAGGAAACGGAGAACATGAAAAGTCCTGTATTGTGCCAAGAAAATGTCTCACTCCGTGTTTGGTACTTACAACACAATCATTATAAAACTAACATATGTGAACGCTGTTTTTAATCCAGGGAAGATGAGAGACAAGTACTCTCACTAATATGGATGGGTAATACAGATTCACATGAAATCAAACTGCTGGGACAATTTGTCGATTTAGTTGACTGACGTAAGGGATGATGTGAATATGAAACCGTTGTCGTTGGAACTTGCGTATAATACTTTTCGTTGCATGCTCTTTTACTATGAAGCCACGCTGTTGTAAATTGGCCCTACCGTGTGAATGTGAGTGTGAATGTTGTCTGTCTATCTGTGTTGGCCCTGGGATAGGGTGCCGACTTGTCCAGGGTGTACGCCGCCTTCCGCCCGATTGTAGCTGATATAGGCACCAGCACCCCCCGCGACCCCAAAGGTAATAAGTGGTAGAAAATGGATGGATGGATGGATTTGCCTGAGCGGCTAGGAGACACCAAGAGTAACAAGCAGAAGAAAATGGTTTAGACAGGACAGATTAAAAAAAATAATAATTTAAAAAATAATAATTTTTTTTTTTTCAACTTGGGACTTTGGGGACTTAGTTTGGGGACCCCTGCTTGAGGCTTTGAGAAGGGTATGGCGGACATCAGAGCAATCTGATTGGATGGGTTTTTTTCTGCAACACCAGTGTAGCGGCTCTGTGTTGCGTATCAGATCTTCCCATACTGCCTCCGCCTCGAGTGGGGTACGTACTCACGTTGCCCGATTGACAGGTAAGTGTGCTAGCTACTATTGGCTAAAAGCCCAAGCCACTGACCCAGCGGCGGGCACACTCTTTGAAGTTGTCAGGGAGTGAGGTATACCAGCGTACACAATGTATGGCCCAGCCACCCTGGCTGGCCTCCAATACACCAGGGTAGCATGGCCTAGTAATTGCTTCTCCGTTCATAAACGTTAAAAACAGATTTTTTTTTTCCGTGTCATGACCTTTTGTGGTTACCAACGCACTTCCATAAACTGATTGTACAAATCAGACGTAATATATTATTGTGCTCTGTTAAAGCACCACTGATAGTCACACACACACATTAGTGTGGTGAAATTACTCTCAGCATTTGACCCATCCCCTTGTTCCAACCCCTGGGAGGTGAGGGGAGCAGTGAGCAGCAGCGGTGGCTGCGCTTGAGATTCATTTTGGTGATTTAACCCCCAATTCCAACACTTGATGCTGATTGCCAAGCAGGGAGGTAAAGGGTCCCATTTTTATAGTCTATATATAGTATGACTCGGCCGGGGTTTGAACTCACGACCTACCGATCTCAGGGGATACACACTAACCACGAAGCCACTGAGCAGGTTTATGTTTTGTGTTTGTTACTATGTCAGCACTCCTTCCTCCCTGTTTCTTCCACTTCCTCTGCCACGTCACAGCCTGTCAAGAGCGGTGAATAAACACACCTGTCTCTGTTTGGTAATTAGGGGACTCACCTGTGGACAATCACTGACTACGTTTACACTGCAGGTCAAAGTGGCCCAAATCACATTTTTTAGGAATCTGATTTTTTTCCACCTGACTGTTTACACTGCAAGTAAAATGTTATCTTTATCAGACTCCAGTATAGACATGCACAGACCCCAATGTGGTTTCGACATAGCACTTCGATAAAGTGAAAACAAAGGAAGTTAATCGGATTCTGCAAATGAGTAAAGAAGTTCCTACTCCTACTACAAAATAAAATAAGTCGTCTCCACCGATATGGTCACCACACTGAAAATATATATATAAATATATTTTTTAATGAGAATAACTAATATAAAGTATGAATGGATGTATGTAGCGTAATATATTTGGGAGGGTTCTAATCTTTTCATGTCTGTTAAGTAGAGGTAACAACGTCGATCAATAGTAGCTGTATTTTTCAACTCACATGTAAGCAAATACACCTCAGCGTCAATTCAAGTTATTCAAAAATCGCTATTTTTTCAGAATCAAAATATATACAGTACAGGCCAAAAGTTTTGACACACCTTCTCAGTCAATGCATTTTCTTTATTTTCATGACTATTTACATTGTAGATTGTCACTGAAGGCATAAAAACTATGAATGAACACATGTGGAGTTATGTACTCAACAAAAAAAAGGTGAACTAACTGAAAACATGTTTTATATTCTAGTTTCTTCAAAATAGCCACCCTTTGCTCTGATTACTGCTTTGCGCATTCTTGGCATTCTCTCGATGGGGTAGTCACCTGAAATGGTTTTCATTTCACAGGGGTCTTAGGTCTGATGCCTTCAGTGACAATCTACAATAGTCATGAAAATAAAGAAAATACATTGAAATGAGAAGGTGTGTCCAAACTTTCGGCCTGTACTGTATATTCGTAAATATCATACAGCCTATTATTTGTGTACTATTGACAAGTGGTGCATTGAAAATTAAGCCATCCGAAATATACTTTGCTCACTGAAACCGAATTTTAGGATGAAGTATGCTCTTCCGCTGGTGGGCTGCATCTTTACCGGTGCACACGAATGACGTAGCTCGCCTAAAGCTGACAAAAAAGTCACTTACTGGTCGCATTCAGGTCGTATTGGGTTTAGACTGAAATCACATTAGTTAATACTATGTTCAATGTTAATTACAAAGCTAAATGTGGGATATAAATGATAATGGAAGCATAATTTTGGTATATAGTATATTATTGTTACAAATGTTTAACCAACATGTGTACAGAGATATTTCACATGTCTTTGCTGTGTGTATAGTTGAACAGTGTTCATGTTGTCTAAAAGGTGTATTCATAATATGTTGTGTAAAGGAAATTTCATATTTCTGGGAAGCTCATCTTGTATTTGAGATTGTTTATAGCAGACCTGGGCAATTATTTTGACCCGGGGGCCACATTTAGAGAACAAAAATGTGTCCGGGGCCAGTATATCTATTTTTAGAAACACTAATACAAAGCCTCACAATAATGTCTGACTGAATGCTAAAAACGTTATGACAAACCGCCTTAAAAAAACGGAATTTTATTTTTTTCTATGAAGGATAAAACACTGAATATTGACAAAATATGAACGTCACGCCCCTTTCGATGGACACATTTTACAATCAGGTGAAACGTAACAAAAATGCAACAGTGAAATATGAACCCCATGGGAACAAAATAAACCCACCTACAATCTGATTTATCTCTAAGTTTAAGAACTTTGTTGTGAAAATCTCCTTCCGCGTCCGTGGAAACTCTTCCTGCCCACACTGCTTGGTGCCTCGTCTGAGCTGCTGTGGCGTAGATGACCATAGTAACTAATTAGTTGACCATAGTAACTCATTAGATGACCATAATAACTGGTATATCATCCATAAGCGCAAATTCCAACCATTGAAAGACTGAGTATAGTTGAAGACTTACGGTCATTAAAAAACATGACTGCACATCATAATGGCAGCTACACTTTCCATCTTAAAGATGTAAAAAAAAAAAGATTTGGGAATGTCCGGCGGGCCAGATTGAAAAGCTTAATTTGCCCAGGTTTGGTTTATAGAGTTAGACGAAATAAGTGCTCAACTTCAGCCTAAACCCTTTCGGTCTGTAACTGTTTGTTTATGTAAAACTGTTTGTTTATTTTGTTGACTTCTAACCGAAGAAATAATAAACTAACTAAATTAACATTTGAAAAGATCAGATTCCAATTGGATTCAAGACTACCCCCTGATGTGGCCTGAAACTGATGCGAAAGGATGAGATTTGAAGCACTTTGGAGCGTTTAGACTGGCAAAATAATCAGATTTGGTGTGCAGTGTAAACGGGGCCACTGATTAGAGGAGTGTATTTCTTCTGTAGACAGCGCTGGTGCTTTGTTGAGTACACACTTAAGAAGTTTAGTTCATGTTTTGCATTTCTTCTCCTGCTTATTGCCATCTTTTGAATTTTCACACAAGTGCCCTTTGTTTTTGATACTTTGCACGTTGCCCAATAATAGGACTTTCTGATTGTACAGCATCGAGGTGCCTTCTCAGCAACAGAAACCACGCGCCGTAGTGACATGTAGTCTATATTTTCACAAAATATGTGAAATGTTGTAACACGCCGGGATGTAGCAGCCAGTTTGTTTTGGCCAAGTAACAGCATTTTTCAGAATACACATGCAATTTAGGTAGCATAACCCTCCCGCTGGTACACACAGCTACTGGCAAGTAGTTCCCCTCATAAAGCGTTGTCATGTCAGTCTTCCCGCAAATCTTCCCAGGGTTTATTTGTCATTCCTTCTTTTATGTCCATTTCTTTCAACAGTTAAATGTAGATTACCGCCTTCCAAAAGAGACCAGAAGCACAAAGCCAGAGTTTTTTTTTTTTTTTTTTGCACTATTGCTTAAGTTTAACGCCTTTATAACCTTTTGTGATCCTCAGGTCCAGCATAGACGTCCAGCTGCACATGCCTTGCATACGCTTCACAATCAAAGTGAGTTAGCATTCTGCCCACATGGCCCAGACCGTGCCAGCCAGCTAGGCACACAAACACACAATGGCCAGACTACATGTCCTTAATGGAGGTGCAGACAAACAGAGGAATGTTGGGAGAGGACGCTGCAAAAGTGTATGTCTGCCCACATCAGCCGTCCCTCAATAGAGATTGGCCAGGAACGCGTAAACTGGCACCGCAGGAGTGAAATAGTAAAATGTCTCTTCTCTTCTTCTCTTTTATAGTGACTCTTAAATCTGAAAGGGAAAATTCTGGAACCTAAACCCAATTCTGACACTCCAGCCAAGTAGTAACACTGATTTGCATATAACCGATGCAGTTTTCCACCTCGCCAATATAGTTATTCAAGCATGCGGAATTGTGGACTCAATTAGCTCAGGTTATTTCTCTGATTTATATGTAAATATAAATTACAATGCGGCCATTGCACTTCCTACAGGTTCCTTCTCAATCATGTAACAATAGCAACTAAGAAATATTGTCTTTAAAGGCCTACTGAAACCCACTACTACCGACCACGCAGTCTGATAGTTTATATATCAATGATGAAATATTAACATTGCAACACATGCCAATACGGCCTTTTTAGTTTACTAAATTACAATTTTAAATTTCCCGCGGAGTTTCTTGTTGAAAACGTCGCGGAATGATTATGCGTGCGCGTGACGTCCCGGTTTGGAGGGGACATATTAGCGCAACACCATTTGCGGCTTTAGTCGTCTCTTTTCATCACGCAATTAAACAGTATTCCGGACATCTGTGTTGCTGAATCTTTTGCAATTTGTTCAATTAATATTGGAGAAGTCACAGTAGAAAGATGGAGTTGGGAAGCTTTAGCCTTTAGCCACACAATCACACGGTGTTTCCTTGTTTAAAATTCCTGGAGGTGAAGCTTTACTATGGATCAGAACGGTCAAGTGAACATGGTTCCCGACCACTTGTCAACCAACAGGTTTCGGTGAGAAAATTGTGGTAAAAAGTCGCCTCTTACCGGAGATCAGCTGAGCTTGCGCCATCCATGCAGCTGCCGTCGACTTCCCTCAGAGACTGGCGTCAACACACCCGTGGACACACCCCACCGACTATCAGGTACTATTTAATCTCACTAAAAAACTAGCAACACAATAGAAAGATAAGGTATTTCCCAGAATTATCCTAGTAAATGTGTCTAAAAACATCTGAATCCGTCCCAATGCAATCGCCTTTTTTTTTTTTTTTTTTTTGTAGTCCTTCGCTATCAATATCATCCACAAATCTTTCATCCTCGCTCAAATTATTGGGGAAATTGTCGTTTTCTCAGTCCGAATAGCTTTTGCTGCTGGAGGCTCCCATTATAAAACAATGCGAGGACGTGAGGAGCCCTCACCATTGTGACGTCATCGTCTGCGACTTCCGGTAAAGGCAACGCTTTTTTATTAGCGACCAAAATGTTGCAAACTTTATCGTGGATGTTCTCTACTAAATCCTTTCAGCAAAAATATGGCAATATCGTGAAATTATCAAGTATGACACATAGAATGGACCTGCTATCCCCGTTTGAATAGGAAAATCTCATTTCAGTAGGCCTTTAAGTTTGAGTGACTGGGCGGCAAGTGCAACAAGTGATATGTATGTCTACGAAACAAAGGTTGTTGTTTTTTTTGTTGTTGGCAAGTGCAACAAGTGATATGTATGTCTACGAAACAAAGGTTGTTGTTTTTTTTGTTGTTGTTTTTTTACCCTGACTTAACCAGGACCAAAAAAAATCCAGTTGAGATTAAAAAACTGTTTTTCAAGGGAGTCCTGGCCAAGAAGCAGCAAAGTTTCACACAAAGTTGCAACAAGCAAACAATACAGCAGTGGTTTGCCGTAAGGCCAGTGAGGCCTTCTCTGCTGGGCTAACATAACCAGAAATCATGATCATAATTAAAGATAAAAGTAATGTTTTACTTACTCTCCCGAAATATGTAAAAGTATTCATATTGTTCATACTATGCTCCTTCCAGCACTGTTGTTATTAGGTTCTAGAGTTTTTATCCAATCAGAATTCAGCTAACTTATGTTGCCATGTTGTACCAAATCTGCCAGCGCCTTCAAAATCAACAATGCGGGCGTCCGTGCACTGCAAGTGAACATACACAAACATTTGACAGACACTTGCGATTGATCATGAGTTGTTGTCAGTATGGCCTTCTAAAACAGTGGTCCCCAACCACCAGGCAGCAGACCGGTACCGGACCACGGCTCAATTGGTACCGGGCCTCAGAAGAATTTATTATTATTATTATTATTATTCTATTTATTTTTTTTATTTTTTTTTAAATATATATATTTTTTTATTAAATCAACATAAAAAACACAATAAACACGAACCTGGCAAAGAAATGTGAGTTCAGATGTTTTATTTCTTTGTTTGTTCACGTTTAATAGGATTTTTGCAATTCTAATGTTGACAGTTCCACATAATATATGTTTTAATTGTTGTGGGTTTATTTATTTTTAAATGCGCCAAAAAATAACCTGTTTTGTACACTGTTGGTGGTGATTCAATGCCCAGTAGTGAGTAAATGTGTATAGTATTTCTCCAGCAATGGTCATGTGGGGACATGAATGATGGTATTTTCGGAGGTAATCATTGAAGTAGGACATCACTGAAGGCCTAGGTTGGAAACGCACAGCCCACCACTGCAATACAGTAACTTGAGAAAGCATGGATGAATTAAAACAAGTGCATATAATTGAGGCAGTAACTAGTGATCTCAGTGTGAATTTCAAAGCATTTAAGAATAGAACAAAACTCGTTGCAGCATGTTCCAAGCCAAACGAGCTGAGCGGACGAAGGCTCTTTTTCACCCAGATCATTCCGAGGAACAGGGAACAACAGCTGATTGTTTGATTGTTTGGTGTATGAGTCAATAGTTCTCTTTGTGATTAAGTATAAACATGGGGAGGCATTAGTTTAAGCAGAACTTTGTAAATAACATACCTGCATCCCAGTTGACAATGATGGCTGTCCAACTCATTAAGGACCTACAAAATGAGAAAGCGGCATTGTGCCAACATTGCTGCTTTCTCATAAGCAACACAACAACATCAATCTGGAAAACATCAAAGAGGCAATGGATCAGTAGTCCCAGCAGAAGTATATCATCATTGCAGGGCTGCGCATCACTCCCAGATCCTATGCCATAGCAGCCGGCAGCAAAGAAAAACCAGTTGCAATTGATGCTACTTCAATGGATGGATTGGATGAGTAAACTTTCTGCAATCACCATCAACGCGTTCATTTTACTGAATTGAAGAAACAACAACCTGGCTGTCATTATAGTGAAGCTCGCCATCAAGAAAAGTAAAATGGCACTGTTGAAACAAGGAAAGAAGCTGAAGGGCACCCGTGTGTACCTGAATGGGCACCTCACTAAACGCCTTGCTCACATAGCCAAGAAAGCACGGGACTTGAAGAAGGAAGTGAAAGTTCGGGGAACTTGGAGCGCCAACAATTAAGTCAACCTCCAGCTGAATGGAGGTCAGGAAGTAAGAGTACTTGTTGTCAGAGACATCAAGGATCTGGACAAATATAAGTTCCCAGTGCTTTCACAATGACGACAACGATAATGGAGTCCGACGGAAAACAAACCACATTTATCAACACTAACACTATGTTCCAAGGGACCAAGAGGACTCGGGTTTAGAAGCACATTGGTCTACACCTATTTATGATTACATTCATAAAGCAGAAAGAAAGATTGCTGTAGAGGAAAATCTGAAAATATTCTGCAACATAGATGTCAAATTACTGTACAGATTTAACTAATTATAACTATTAATAGTAATAACTGTAATTACAGAAAGAGACACCAGCATCTAATTTTCAGCTGCCTGCTCTGTTGTCCACAAGATGCAGAAATGTTTTTATTACATAGTGTTTGTCCATCTCAAAACTTCATTTATGTTCCAACACATTTATCCCCACTAATTAAGAGCATTTGTGAGCAATTGAGAGTGATCTATAGCGGTAATTTTTGTTTAGAGATGATGAGAGCTGTAAATATGTTTTTATTGTCTTACACTGGATAAATCAAGGTTGAATGAATATATAAATACATAGAAGGTAGGAAGTGAGCACCCCGGTTTGTTGTTAAATTGTCTGATACTACATGACCCAGAAGGCTTAACATTGTATAGAGAGTAGGGTTGTGAATCTTTAGGAACCACACAATTTTCAATTCTCGGGGGTGACCATTCGATTCAGAATCGATTCTTAATTTAAAACCATTCCAAATACAAAATCCATTGTTTTATTTTAATACAAGTAGGTGCCAGTTCTATGTTTAACTACATTTCTCCATAAAATAGATAAACAGCTCTAATAAATGTATAATATTGGTTTTTTTTGTAATAAAATGCTACCCAAACATTTAATTAAGTCAAATACAATTAAGACAACAAACGAAGTATGCAACACTTCTCTTTTCTAAACTGAACATTTACAGCAGATAAATCAACAATATGATGATGGCTTGACAGGACAGATTAAAAAAAAAAAAAATTTAATTATTTATTTTTTTTTTTTTAAACGATTGAGAACCACATGAGAATTGCGATTAATTTCAAAATTGTTTCCTAATAAACAGGGACTGGAAGTAGCTCAGCGCTATACCGGAGGATGACAATGTAAATAACGTTTGAGCAATCAATAGTTGATAATATCTTTTGCACTTTGCAGTTCCTCCTTCGTCTACACAAGAAATAAAGACAAATTTAGATTTGTAATGTTTGAGCGCCAATCAGAGACCCATTTAGTTGGCAAAAATGACGCTGATTGGCGAAAATGTGCCGGGAAGCTGCAGGCATGGGACAAAGTTGCAAGTCCGCTCATAATTTGTGGGGATTTTTCGGGAGGTGTGATGAACCCAAGATGCAGAGATGGCAGGCTTGGTGAAGGAAAACAAGATTTTAATGTCCCACCAAAATGCAGGAAAACAGGAATCAGGAACCAGGAAACAGGCAAGCCGGAGACAGCAAACATGAACCAGGAAACAGGATACCAGGATACAAGGAGAACTGGAGATCGCAAGTACAGTACTGCAGCACTGACCGGAGGGTGAGGCAGGTATAAATAACAGTCGGCTGATTGACACCAGGTGTGGCCAGGCTGCCAATCAGCCGGAGGTGAGGGGAAACAGCGCTTAGGGAGACAAGCAGGGAACCGAACCAAAATAAGAGCGCTGGCAGGAAATAAAACACAAACACATAGGAAAAACTAAAACATAACCAATCTGTCAGTTACAAGCCTGACAGGATTGGGGCGATCGAACACCGTATTCCTATAGGGAATTATCTTGGAATGCCTTTTCACCTTTCGCACTCATAATCGTAGATCCTCTTCATGTCGCATTAACAACAGTGCGCGATTACTGAAATATATTTGCCGCATAGCGTTCTTATAGCAACATGTCTGTAGCTAATTACGTCTGTGAATTGTTTTGATGTTTTCGGTCATGCGCTTATTTTGACTTACTTTTTGCTATTACCCTTCTATTGCGTGTTTCCCTTTACCTTTTCCCAACGGAGACTTCGAATCACTTTGATCTCCAGTGGCTAATTTGACTCTTGTACTTGCCAACCTAGCACTGGGAGCCCTATACAAGTGTGTGCGAGTGTGTGTTGCACTTCTCCCCTGCTAGATGCTGTTACACAACACCAGCTCTTGTTTCTACACACAAACAGCTCACTTGCCAGCAATTATGTGCACAGACACACACACTGAGTGGCGGATCATGTGGGTCATGATGTGTTTTGTTGCATTTAGCCGGGCTTTTGCTATCAGCATCCTATAAAAAATAAGCAGTGTCTTAACCTGTATTTTAGTCAGTATGCAATTTCCTGGTAAAGATGAAGAGGAGATAAGGTCACCACGTGTGCGCATGCCTCGTCCTCCAGTGGCTCTCCACCTGACAGACAGGCGGACAAGCGTGAAGTTAAGGCTAAGCAGCGATTGGTTCCAGGCAGGCAGCATCTAATCAGCCATCAAGCATGAGATCCTGAAGTGGCTCCGACAAGAAGAGAGAGATCCGGCACACTCACCACGTAATGCATATGTATTCACACACACAAATCGCATGCAAATGGCAAAGCGTAGAAAGCGGCAGACACGTAAACAATGATAGCTATCAGTGGGTTCTAATGGGACCGCTTTGAACTCGGAGCAGCGGAGCACATGATGTGCTATTACGAACTGACGTGCTAAGCACATGCGGCATTCAGTCACACACGCACACACACACACACACACACACACACTCTCACACATTCTTGTATTTTCTCCCTTTTTGGGACCTCTGAAAAATGCCACCCTTTCTAGATATATAAACATTTGTATTTATAATATTAATAATATATACATACTATGCAAATATAAAAAAATTTGAAAAAAATTAGTTGGAATTTCACATGAAAAAGGTCACAACTACACAAGAAAAACTTACAATTTTGGCAGTATTATAATAAAAGTCATCATTTTACTCAACGCATGTCAAAATTTTGCAAGAAAAACTGAACATTTGTGCAGTAGTACGATAAAAGTTTGAATTTTACTCAATAACAGTCGCAATTTCATAAGAAAAGCCAAACTTGGGCAATTTTATGAAAAGAGTCGTAATTTTACTTGACAAAAGTCACAATTTTAGAAGAAAACTTTAAAATGTTGGCAATATTATAATATAAATCGGAATTCTACTCGGCAAAATTATGGAAAAAAGTCATTATTTTACTAAAAAAAAATGTCACTATTTTACAAGGTCAACAAAAACATTGGCAATGTTGTGAAAAAAAGTCAGAATTTCATATGACAAATGTCACCAGTTTGCATTAAAAAGCAAATAATTATACCAGTAAATATTGCAATGTTACAGAAACAGAAAGAGTATGAGAAATTGTTCCCAATTTTACAAGAAAGATGTCGACATATTGTGAGAAAGACGGCTTTTAGTTTTTTTTTTGATTTTTGGTTTGTAATTGGTTTTTAATCTTCATTATTTAAATCAAGTTATTACAGTATGTCTCTATATACGTATTTATTAATTTAGTTTTAATTATTATTATATGAGATTGGTAGGTCGTGAGTTCAAATCCCGGCTGAGTCATACCAAAGACTATAAAAAAAAATGGGACCCATTGCCTCCCTGCTTGGCACTCAGCATTAAGGGTTGGAATTGGGGGTTAAATCACCATAAATGATTCCCAGGCGCGGCACCGCTGCTGCCCACTGCTCCCCTCACCTCCCAAGGGGTGATCAAGGGTGATGGGTCAAATGCAGAGAATAATTTCGCCACACCTAGTGTGTGTGTGACAATCCTTGGTACTTTAACTTAACTTAATTTTAACTAAGAAAGGGAGAACTTGAAATGTTTGCACACACTTGTTATTTCATATGTTGACCAGAGGGGGAGCACTTTTAAAAACGACACACAGTCCATTTGAAAAATCCATACTTTTTGGGACCACCCAAATTTTGATAGATTTCACCACCAGGGGTGCAAACGAGACATTCTTAATTAGGTGCAATGGTTTTCCGTATTGGGACCATGATTTATGTCCTAACTTGTTCACCGGTCCTCGTATGGAAGGCACTTTTCCTTATTGATGTCTCAAAAAGGGTGGAAATACAAGAACACACACACACACACACACACACACATACACACACATACACACACAGACACACACACAAATACACTTGAGCCTGATGCCTTACCTGTCAGAGGCACGTGTGGTCTCCGAAGACCCAATCAGTTTTAATTAACCCCTTGTGGTGAAGGGTGGATGGGGGAAGGCTGCATGGGATGAGGACGGCGATACCAAGCAACGGGGACATTTTAGGTTGTCATCAGAAAGGAGGCGTTGGTGGGAAATGGGAATTCAAACAGGAGAAAATTACGTTTGACATTTTAAAGGCATGCGAGTTTGTTTTCAATTTGACTGTAAATGACATCTGCGGCACTTAGACCTGCTCATGCCTCTGCAAAGGTGTTTTGGTTGATGCTTTTCAACTAATATCTCTAAGTATATTTTTCCAGCCAATTGGTACATAAAATGTAAATACCAACTTTCAGCTTGATTCTGGTCATTTGAAGTCAGTTTAAGGAAAATTACTTGAAAAAAAGAAAAAAACATAGATACCAATAAATTTCCCCAAAAAGTATTGTATTACCTGGACTATAATCCGAAATCAGCCGCACCCACTACATTTTGTAAAAAAACAAAAAAGATGTTTACTTGTTTTAGCTGCAGCAGACTAAAAGTGTCACGTGTCAGGTCTGACACTTTATTATGTTCCCTTATTTTCTGTATTCGTTTCCTGTCCAGCGCTCTTGTTTTTCTTCACTCCCTGTCTGGCTGCACCACTCTGGTTCAAGCGTTGTTTCCTTTACCCATCCTTAAAGGGCAATCTGAGCACACCTGTTAATGGTTGCCAATCACGCTGGACGATTGTCACTGTTACTGCCTTGATTTCTGACAGTGTTACATGTGTTGTTGATTAAATACTTGTCTTACCTGCACATCACCCCCTGTCTCCTGCACCTGTGAATTTTAGACTTGTGCGGCCAATAACTTACTAAATATAATTTGTCCGAAAATTAGGCGGTTGCTGCTTATATTTAGGTGCACGCTATAACCAACCAAATTACAGGAGTTGTCCTGGAAAGTAATTATTCTGATAATTTTTGAGAAAGATGAGAAAGTTCTAGCTCAGGGATAGCAGTTGAATTTGTCCCAAGCCTGGCTAAATGCGAAGGTTGTGTCACAAGCATAAAACATGTAGGAAGCGTAAGGACAAGACAACCACCTCAATAGTAAACGCAAGTAGAAAAAAATACTATAAATTGGTTTGAACTCAATCGACACAATATATAACATCCATCTGTCCATACTTCCTACAAATCCTGTTAAAGGATCACTGCTGGAGGTCTAGCACACTTTGGAATGGTTGCCACCCAAGAGCAGGTTGTTAGTCAACGCTACATTGACTGAGAATTAATCCCATCCCAGCTGCACAAAAGTCAGCATGCTATTCTATCAAAGGTGCCTAATATGATTTGTCCAAAGTTGATGTGAGAATGAATCAATCCAATCCACTTTATTTATATAGCACATTTAAAAAACAATAATGTTTCCAAAGTGCTGCACAGCCATGTTAAAAACAATATTAAAAACAATATTATACTCCACCAATGACTGAATAAAAACAAAAAATATATAAATATAACAATATAAAAATAAATAAGATTAGAAACAATTTTAAAGGGTAAAAGCAATTAAAACAGTAAAACAGAAATCAAAATGTATAAAAAAAAACCTTTTCTAGAGTCTAGAACCCCACTGGCATTGAAGAAAACCTGCTAAACTACGCATGAGCGGACAATTTGTGAATGGCGGGAAACATTCTAATCGATTGGTTGGGTTTAGATAGATAAACCGAGGATATGAGAGAGAGAAAAAGAGGATTTAAAGATTGGGTGGATGGGTATGAGTTAGAGCTGCCAAAGTTAACACAATAATAACTGTGCTACAAAAAATATCAATTAGAATAATACATAATGTTGGATATAGAGAACATACAAACCCTTTATTTATTGAATCACAAATATTGTAATTCAACGATTTGGTGCATTTGCAAACTGTTAATATTATGTATTATTATGTAAATTATGTATCTATAACCTGCTACCCAAGAATGTACAACAGTTCTTTTCAACAAAGGAGAAAAATATTACCTTTAGAGGAAAATATAATTTAAAACATTTTTATGCTCGTACAACACTTAAAACCTTTAGCATATCTGTATGTTGAATGAAATTATGGAATGGATTAACCAGAGAACTCAAACAAAGCACCAATATGTTTCAGTTTAAGAGACTGTTCAAACTACAACTGTTCACAAAGTACAAAGAAAAACAATTGTGATGAACATCTTGATTTTATTTTTATTTTTTTGAGATAATGATTATTTATGTATTTAATATTTGTTTACTGACTTATGGTATAATAATTATTCGTGTATTGACTGTTCTGTTACAGAGAACAAGGAAATGGGAAAAAATTGCTATGATATGAAAGGGGTAGGATTAAATAAGCTCAGCTTCTTCCTACTCCTTTTCGGACATGCTGTTAAGAAACAACTGGAAATATGTGATGAATTGCATTGTATCGTTTGCGTGTTCGAAATAAACTGAAACTGAATTGAACTGAACTGTCAGGACCTCTTATGCAGGCCTGATCCTATTTTGTATTGTTTTCTTGAGTTTGCTGTTAAATCCTTTTGCGCTCTTGTTTTTCATTCCACTTCCTGTTCTGGTTTGTAAAACAGTAATCATAAACAGTAACAAACAAAGCAGAAGTAGACACAGAAAAGTGCACACTAAACCTCTCCTGATAAAACCAAAAGCTATCCACTTTTGCTACCTCTGCCGAGTTGTCACCAAATCAAGTCGTGGTCCAACAGGATGGAGAGCCTCCCACCTGAAAGTAGCAAACCGTGCCAGAAAGATCTCCAAGAACAACTACAACCGAAAAACATTCCACAGAAATTTCCATATAGGTGGCAACAACCCTAAATCAATGACCGGTCAATATCGTGGCTTACGAGGGGCAGTCCAAAAAAGTCGCGTGCAAACTGGTGTGGCATTTTTCATAGTTAGAGTAGGTTTGGTGAGTAAGTCAGCCTG
>NC_084618.1:53049710-53104710 GCF_033978795.1 Nerophis ophidion
TGCACCGTCCATGCACAGCCGGAAGTCTAAAAGTTGAGGTCAGCTGTTTGTAGACACGTCACACCAGGAAGGTCTGACGAAGGCTGAAGTGTCGGCTCAAACTTTCAGCAGGTAAGAAACCTCTCTTACACAAAAAACTTTGTCTGAACACAAACATTTTGCAGCTAACAATTTGAGAAGACATGACAAACACAAACAATTTACTTCGAGGAAGATACGGACATGACAGTGTCACAGCTCTGCATAGTACAGAAAAACTCAAAAGCCAAAAAAAAGAAAGAAGATGCAATAACACCTGCAAGTTTGAAAATCAGAAGCCTCATCGTAACTATAAATGCAAAAAATAATAATCGGTAAATGTCAATGAATGTTCTCATTCCTCAAGGTCATTGTCATCTCAGGGCATTCAATCGATCGCAACTGGACTGTTTGGTTTCATGCTCATAGACTTACATTAGTCAGATCTAGTCTCATAGACTTACATTGGTCAGATCTAGTCTCATAGACTTACATTTGTCAGATTTAGTCTCATAGACTTACATTGGTCAGATCTAGTCTCATAGTCTTACATTGGTCAGATCTGGTATTATAGACTTACATTTGTCAGATCTAGTCTAGATAAAGCAAAGAAAGCCCTCATCAGAGAGCAATTTAGGACAATGGAAAACAAAAACAACAAGGAAATTAAAAAAAAAAGTGAACACATTTAAATCAAATTATGAACTAGAATGCCACTTGGACAAGGTAATCACCACAGATAAGTACTAGGGTATTTGTTTTGATTCCCAGTTAACTTGATTCCCATTTAACTTGGTTCCCAGTTATCCTGGGCCTACCAAGTTGACTCTTTTTGTTCCGGTAATAAGCAGCACCTGCACTTTCTATGGAGGTTCAGGGTCCACGGTGTGGCAAGCAATATCATCAGTTTTACAAGGCAAACATTGAATCTGTCATCCGTTATGGCATTTCCACATGGTTTGGAAATATCAATCAATCAATCAATCTATCCTCCTTCAAAACCGCTCTGAAACAACACCTCCAGGCAACTTCAAGACTTTACTAATACCCTCCTCCATTCACATCCCATCTCCCCGGATTATAAACAACCTAATGTAAATAAATGTACTTCTAATGTATATACTGTACTTGTTCTTAGGCTATCTTAACTCACTATGTTCTCTGGTGACTGTACATATCCTACTAAATAAGACCTACACTGTTTAAATGTCCACATTTCTCAGTTGATGCAATCGTTGACGACTGAAGTACTGATTTCAACCAAAGCTCCTCATCCCACCCCCCGGATTGTAAATAATGTAAATAATTCAATGTACATACTATAATGATTAACCTGTGTGATGACTCTATTATGCTGATAATATATATTTGTACCATGAATTGATTAACGTGGACCCCGACTTAAACAAGTTGAAAAACCTATTTGGGTGTTACCATTTAGTGGTCAATTGTACGGAATATGTACTGAACTGTGCAATCTACTAATAAAAGTATCAATCAATCAATCAATCAATCTTTATTTATATAGCCCTAAATCACAAGTGCCTCAAAGGGCTGTACAAACCACAACGACATCCTCAGTAGAGCCCACATAAGGGCAAGGAAAAACTCACCCCAGTGGGACATCGACAATGATGAGTATGAGAAACCTTGGAGAGGACCGCATATGTGGGCAAATCCCTAACCCCCCTAGGGGACCGAAAGCAATGGATGTCGAGCGGATCTAACATGATATTGTGAAAGTCCAATCCATAGTGGATCTAATGTAACCGTGAGAATCAAGTCCAAAGTGGATCCAATATAGTAGCGAGAGTCCCATCCAAGGTGGAGCCATCAGGAAACCATCCCAAGTGGAGGCGGATCAGCAGTGCAGAGATGTCCCCAACCGATACACAGGCGAGCTGTTCATACTGGGTCCCGACTCTGGACAGCCAGTAATTTATCCATGGCCGGACCCCCTCCACAAGGGAGGAGGGGACATAGAAGAAAACAAAAACAAATGGCAGATCAACTGTGCTAAAAAGGGGGTCTATTTAAAGGCTAGAGTATAAAAATATATTTGTCAAACTCAAAACCCAATTTCAAACACTTATCAAAAGGGCTGGTAAAATAATTGGCATGCAGCCGCTTTGTTCCATTCAAGAAATATTCATTAAGACCGTGAGGAAGCAGGGTCTTAAAACCACCCGCGACCCACACCACATACTTCATAGTGAAATTGTGTTGATGCCAAATGGTAAATGGTACAGAACAGCAACATACAAACTCACCAGGTATAGATTTTCTTTTGTCCCACTGGAAATCATAGCACTTAACAATAGAAAACTACTGTAATAACCATCCATCCATCCATTTTCTACCGCTTTTTCCCTTTGGTGCCGCGGGGGGGCGCTGGTGCCTATCTCAGCTACAATATGGCGGAAGGCGGTGTATACCCTGCACAAGTCGCCACCTCATTGCAGGGCCAACACAGATAGACAGACAACATTCACACTCACATTCACACACTAGGGCCCATTTAGTGTTGCTGTAATAACCGGATGCAATAATAAGGAGTGCAATATTGGGATAGTGCAATACAAGAAGTGTGTAATAAGGGAGGAATGTAATGTGTGATCTCATTACTAACTGATATACCTGCGCACTGTTCACTGTCGTCACTGTATTGTCGGATAAACTGTATGTATGTATGTATGTATGTATGTATGTATGTATGTATGTATGTATCTGTGTATGTATGTATGTATGTATTGATCAATCAATCAATCAATGTTTACTTATATAGCCCTAAATCACTAGTGTCTCAAAGGGCTGCACAAACCACAACACAAACCACTACGACATCCTCGGTAGGGCCACATAAGGGCAAGGAAAACTCACACCCAGTGGGACGTCGGTGACAATGATGACTATGAGAACCTTGGAGAGGACGAAAGCAATGGATGTTGAGCGAGTCTAACATGATACTGTGAAATTTCAATCCATAATGGATCCAACACAGCTGCGAGAGTCCAATCCAAAGCGGATCCAACACAGCAGCGGGAGTCCTGTTCACAGCGGAGCCAGCAGGAAACCATCCGAAGCGGAGGCGGATCAGCAGCGCAGGGATGTCCCAAGCCGATACACAGGCGAGCGGTCCAACCTGGGTGCCGACTCTGGACAGCCAGTACGTCATCCATGGCCACCGCATCGGACCGGAACCCCTCCAGAAGGGAGAGTGGGACATAGGAGAAAAAGAAAAGAAACAGCAGATCAACTGGTCTAAAAAGGGAGTCTATTTAAAGGCTAGAGTATATATGTATGTATGTATGTATGTATGTATGTATGTATGTATGTATGTATATAAAACGCTGTGTCTTGATGTCCAAAACAAATTTCTCCTCTGAGACAATAAAGGTAATTATTATTACTGGTACTATTATTATTTTTACAGTTAGAACAGTCATATGAACAGGAATTTAATATCACAAAACAACAGCAAATAGAACAATTAAACAAGCTCATAAAAATGTTAAACTTTGTCTGAACACAAGAATGTTGCACCTATTTATTTGAAAAGACAAGATGAACGCAATCAATGTATTTGATGGTGTTCCACTGTATGGTGAACCCAGGCATGCAAACCACAGAAGTACTTCACTTTTCAACTTATCAAGGCTCTAAAGCTAAGAACTCGCAGTGCCCGCACTTTGAACTTTATTGGTCCTAAACAGAGTTTTGACTCCGCTGCCTAGCACCGATATAGACGCTATGTTCGTGGCAAGACTCCAGAGTTGGCTTGACTCGCTTTCTCTACACACTCCCTCTCCTGACACACTGCCCTGTGGCTTCATCCTCTTGGTGTGTGCATGAGCATGTGTGGGGTTTCCACCTTGAAAGTCTGCACGCAATGGCATCCCTGAGTGTGTGTTTGTGGCAGCTGTGTGCCCTCCTCCTGCCTGCCCCTCCCTGCGACCACAGTGACCGAAGACACGGGACAGGAATGTCTTTCAGTCGCCGATTAGTGGATGCCAAACCAAAGCACCAGGCCAAGATGACACATATATTCCAAAATATACACAATGCTTGGAGTGATTACTTTTAATCCATATAATGGGAACTGTGGCACCTTATGTGGGAAATAATTGCACATTTTATGCTTGAGTGAAACTTGCAAACTAAAGGTTATTCAGAGAGTACTTTTTACTACGTCTATTGAGTGCAAATGCCAGTAAATAAATGAAGACACTCTTGGAGCCATTGTGACTGTCTCGTGTGTTTATGGTTTTTTTCTCTTGGGTTTCTAAATCCGATGGACGTTTAAAGTCAAATACCAAATCTGGACTTCTTCCAAAATAATCCACAAAAATATGCAACATGATGAGAATTGCAAATTCAGATTCATTTAGTCGGAATGCAAGAAGTGACCTCGCTCTTCTTAGACGTCACTGCGTCCTTCATGGGTCATCGGATTTAATGGCTTGTACACAATTGTTTGTCTTTCAGTTTGACTTTAACTTCTTTTTACACTTGTAGAACAGTTAAGATTATGATGCGTGAAGACGACTTACTTTCAGTACGCCTTCCACTTAACGTGTATAAATACTATACTGTGTCACGCATCATCAAAGGGGTGAGTAATTTTATTACAGGTTGGATTTATTTACTTTTGTTATGTAGCTCGAACTTATTTTACACTATGAAAGTTATAGTATTATAGCATCAAAATGAACAAAATTTCAGTAACGAGTTCTCTTTATGTATTCTTAGCATTCAAAAAATGAATATGATAGCCATTTCCAGTAACATATTTTTTTTTTGAGTAATAAGTGTCATGATCTCAAATGACAGTTATTAGTTTCTTGCATTTTGCATCATTTCCTGCTCAGCACTCCTGTTTGCATAAATTCTTCTGGTCTGAGCACTGGGCCCCTCAATTTTAAATTTAGGACAAATCTGACTCTGGTTGCCAATCAGGATTATTCTTATGCAAAAAAAAATGCTTTGCACTTAACACTCATATTTGCTCTTTGTGCATTTCCCAGCTGCACATCTTTGTTTTTTGTATAACCTGCATTTCCCCTTATAATAAGGGCTTATTTTCTGCACTTGCCTGTGGTCTGTGCAAAAAATTCCATACCAAAACTAACATTACTTGGATGGCCGACTTTCCATTGCCAGATTCGATCTGCTGTGTGTCATCCATAGAACGGTAGCTAATTTCCCTGCATAGACAGTGTGGATAATGTCATGTAAAATTATTACTGTGATCACTTCATTGATTTTTTTTGTCGCCCTGGTCCATGATTTCTTCAAAACTGAATTGGTAAACATTGTGAGCAAAAAACAAATGTAAAAATAAGCCATTTCCAGATTTCCCTGCTTTTCCATCTCCTTTTTCCATTTATAGCCTGTGTTTCATCTTGCTCTTTCAGCATTTCCTCAAGCATTGTGAGGAAAACATCAACAGAAGAAGACACAAAATGTTTTTTGAGCACCAGGTCTGCTCTTCTTTCTACATTTTCCCGTAAGTTCTGACTCAGTGTTTCTCCCTTTTTTTTTTAATTTGTCTTGAGTCTTTACATTTTTTCTGAACAAAACCATTTTCTTTCAGAGTCAAAATCCCTAACACGATAAAATTATTTTTTTAAATTCTAAAATTACACTCCTCAGGCTTTGTCAATCCCATTTTGCGTAAGTCAATTTCGCTGGAGAGGTCCATACTTTGCTCCTATTCCCATCATTTGAAAATGTATGCATGCTGACCCTCTCATTAGTTATATTGCTACAACCTGCAACAATTCGTCTGGCAGCCATGTTTGATGATTCCATTAAATTGTTGGTAAAAAAGTGGGTGTTCCACAATGATTTAAAGCTCATCAGAAAACAAAATTCAAACACTGCCTATTATGGGAAAATTGTACCTGTAGACATGATTTTTAGGTTCACAACTATGAAATAAGCGCCAATGCTGTTAGGATTAATGGGACCCTTTACAAATTATGTTACTTAGATATTGTTTTCCTTTATGAAAAATGGCTTTAAAACCCAAACAAATCAGAACATGTCCACCATTACCGAACAAATGTAGGTAGACTTTCTAAGGTTTAACTGTAAATATTATGTTTACACACAACGGATCACAGCCATTTCATGCGTAATACAATTGACTATTATTAGTATTGTCTTGAAATTATACATTGAAGGAACTCTCCTGAAGGAATAAATAAAGTACTATCTAATCTAATCTAATTTATCATCAAAGCAGTCATCCTATATTATACTGTATAAAAATCTGTGACATTGTTTTTGAAGCAACAAACAAATATAGATTATTATAAACAATACAATGAAATGGAATGACTGACAGTGGTTTGATTAAATACAAAACACTATGCCGACATATCATACATTATACATTTGATAATAGGAGACCACCAACACAGCTCAAATGCAGCTCAAAATAGCTCCCTGTGCATAACAGTAGGTGTTGTTCACAGTAAATGAATCCCATGAAGCCTAATTCCACAATATGCTTGATTTGTATTGTCTGATCTAGATATTTTCCACAAGACTGGCTTGGAGCATGGCAGGCATAATGGAAAAACCCAGCATGGGCAAAAAGTATTGGGACACCTGGCAAATTTGTATTTTTTCTCTTCTGGTAAGACTTTCTGCAACATTTAGGAGATGTCTGCTGGATTTGTTTCCCATCAATCCTTCGTAAGGGACGCTTGTGAGTTCAGAAATCATTAGTTGTGGACGATAACCAGAAACATCCTTTTAAGGAAAAGATTGGAAAATGGCTCCAGGGGATTACTTGCCATATAAAATTACATAGTTTGTAATTTTGATTTGAAATACATCCATCCATCCATTTTCTACCGCTTATTCCCTTTCGGGGTCGCGGGGGGCGCTGGCGCCTATCTCAGCTACAATCGGGCGGAAGGCAGGGTACACCCTGGACAAGTCGCCACCTCATCGCAGGGCCAACACAGATAGACAGACAACATTCACACTCACATTCACACACTAGGGCCAATTTAGTGCTGCCAATCAACCTATCCCCAGGTGCATGTCTTTGGAAGTGGGAGGAAGCCGGAGTACCCGGAGGGAACCCACGCAGTCACGGGGAGAACATGCACACTTTGAAATACAGTGGTACCTCAATTTAAGACCACCAAGGAGCATGTAAAACTAGGGAGAATGGGCCTCACTAATTAGTCTTTATCTTCATATAAATCAATACATAGGAGAGGAGTTGCTATCCTCATCTCAAATAAGCAACATTTTAAAAAAGTATTGGAATTTGGTGATGAGGGTATATTTATTTTAGTAAAGGGAAAGATAGATGGGAACTCAATAACCTATTGAATGTATTTGCACCCCCTGGGAGTGATAATAGTTTCTTCTAAATAATTACCAATATTATGGTATCGGAAACTGCAGGTCTTTAGGTTTGTGGTAGGGATTTATATATATATTTACAGCCAAAATTGGACTCTTCTAGTATAAAAACTCATAAGACTAAGTCCCTATATGAGAAAGTAAACACACTGTTTGAGGAAGTAAGCTTAATGGAGATATGGTGAGACTTTTTCCCTGACACAAGATATTATACTTGTTCGTCTGCTCCCCACTGTCTTTAGACATGAATAGATTATTTTCTAACATTTGGAAAGAATAAAGATAAAATATACCGTATTTTTCCAACAATAAGGAGTACTCAAAATCCTTTCATTTTCTCAAAACTCTACAGTGCGCCTTATAACCCAGTGCGCCTAATGTACGGAATTATTTTGGTTGTGCTTACCAACCTCAAAGTTATTTTATTTAGTACATGGTGAAATGATAAGTGTGACCAGTAGATGGCAGTCACACATAAGGGATACGTGTCGACTGAAATATGACTCAAGTAAACAACACCAGAATTTGAAAATATAGAACATAACACACGATGCTCAAAAATCTATCAAAATGTTTTAGTACGACTTTGGTAAGCTATGAAGCCGCACCGCTTGATAGATTGTACTGC
Organism: Nerophis ophidion; assembly: GCF_033978795.1. Lineage (NCBI taxonomy): Eukaryota > Metazoa > Chordata > Actinopteri > Syngnathiformes > Syngnathidae > Nerophis > Nerophis ophidion. The sequence goes on from NC_084618.1 coordinate 53,057,743, forward strand.
GCTTCAACGTACTAGTAATATTGTGGTGTGTGTAAAAGGTAAGACATATTATCTGGCGCTTTGTTTCGCAATATTATGCAAAGGAAACTTTTCTTACCTTCTGGTACTTGCTGATCTGTATTTGGGATCTGCATAAGTCCTGAAAATTTGCGCATAGTCAGTGCCAACGCCGTAGTCGATAAGCTTCTCCATTCATCCTCTGCTGTTGCCATTTCAAATATAAAGTATCTGTCAATAAACTCACCATGAAAGCGCTAAAACATACCGGTGTAGTGAGTTAACATTATTCACCCAAGGAACTTTAGTTATTAGAGAGTTCCAGTCAGACAGTTTTTCACGGGACACATTTCCTGTGTTGTTGTTTCCGGATGAGGAGATGCTGCTCTGTTATTGATTTAAGTAAAGTCATTAAAACAGTTAGCTCCATGTTTTGGCACTTCTTCCACTCCCGTCCCTGCATGCTACACCGCTTCAACAAAGATGACGGAGTACAGGCTCTGTCAAAAGTGAGCCATGTAAATAAGACCGCCCACAAAACGAAGCATCCTGAAGCGACTGTCAGAATACGGCCTGGAGATGATCAGTAAAACTTTGCAATATTTTGGCAAAATAACCACCATTACATGTAATGTAGACCACAAGGAAGTTTCTTCTCTTTAGAAAATTAATAAAAAAACAAGACCCCTTTAATGCGCCCTATAATCCAGTGCGCCTTTTATATGAAAATAGACCTGACTAGACCCACTCATCGGCAGTGCGCCTTATAATCCGGTGCGCTATATGGTCCGGAAAATACGGTATACTTGTGAAATTAGGGACAATAGATCTCAGTGAGCATGCACCAATATACTTAGCTGTTGATTTTAATCTGAGGGCAGAAATAATACATGGAAACTAAATTCATATTTGCCGAATTACCTATCCTTTAAGGCACCAACCTAATCTGAAATGAGTCTCTTCCTAGAGTTCAATGACACTGGAGTGGTCTCACCTCCCACTGGGACACCTTGAAGATTGTTTTAAGAGGGAAAATTATACCAATATCTTCATTTAAAAAAAAAATTAAAATACAAAAGCAGATTACTTAAAAAAAAACTAAAGAAGTTAGAAAGAATATATAAAGTAATTTTGGCACAGGATACATTAAGGGGAAATACTAAATATTAGGAATAAAATTAACTGTTTGGCCACACAAATAAAAAAAATCTAATGTTTCTGAAACAGAGACACAATTCATACAATTAGGGATCCAATAACAAAAGGGATAAAAACTAAACCAAACAAAATTCAAAAAGCTTTTGAAATGTTTGATAAAACCCTATACTCGGAGGTTACTAGTAGGAGCGTAACCCAAATTGATAGCTTTCTTAACTTCCTGGATTGACCTTTTTTAGGTGAAGAACAAAATTAAATAATCTCTGCATGTATAACTGATGATTAATTAAAAGTTGCAATTAGTAGGCATAAATTAAGTACATTGCCAGGTTTAGGCGGTTACACGGCAGAGTAGTATAAGGAATTTAAAAAATTATTAATACCTGTTTTACTCCCGGCACTGAATTGGGTTTTAAAAAAGGCACAAACGACACTTAGTTGGAAGGAGGCAATTATCTAAGCAATACCAAAAGAAGGCAAGTATAGAATTGAGTGTGGATCTTACAGGAAAATATATGTTCTCAATGTAGATGATAAACTATTTACTTCCATCATGGCCAAACAATTAGAAGATTTCAAACCATATTGATACATAATGATCAAACAGGTTTTATACATCAACGCCAAACACAAGATAATATAAGAAAGACACTACATTTAATCGATCATATACAAAGAAAAAACATTGAAGCAATTGTTAAAAGAGTATATGCTGAAAAGACCTTGGATTCGGTCAATTGGAATTTTCTTCACAGAGTTCTTTATTAAAATGTTGTCCAGGATACAATTAATAAAACCATATAGGCACTATATAACTCTACTGATAGGATTAAAGTCAATGGATATCTATGAAAACATTTTTTACCTTAGAAAGGGGTTCTAGACAGGGCTGTACATGGTCACCCTTACTCTTGGCACTATATCTGGAGCCACTAGCTCAGTCCATTGGACAAAATGAAGACATCGAGGGAATTATTATTAAAGGGAGAGAGCATTAATTGGCGTGCTATGTGAATGACATTTTGGTCTACCTCGGCATACTCTCTTCCTAAATTAATTATATCACTTGAACAGTATGGTCAATCATCAGGATACAAAATCAATATAGGTAAAACCCAGCTACTTTCATATAATATACCCCACCAGGAGAAATCAGCAGCAGAGACCCCTAGACATGGCATACAGAGATTTTTAAATACCCGGCCATCAATTTTTTCAAAAGATCTTACAAAATTATCAGAACACAATTATTTACCCGTACGTAAAATAAATAAAAGATTACATAGCACGATGGAACTGAATTCCTTTTTTTTTAGCCTTAGTTCTAAAATTGATTCCTTTAAAACAGTGATTCTTAACATTGTTGGAGGTCCCAAATCTACCAGTTTCATATGCGCATTCCCCGAACCCTCATTTTTTTTTTAATTCAAGACAAAGTTATATGTTTTTGTTAACACTTTAGTATGGGGAACATATTCTAAGTAACAAAGACTTAATTTAGAGTTTTTTGGACACTCGGGGAACATATTCTAAGTAACAAAGACTTAATTTAGAGTTATTTGGTTAGGGTTAGGGTTATAATAAGCTCATGCCGAATAAGGCATTAATAAGTACTTATTAATGACTAGTTAAGAGCCAATGTGTTACTAATTTGCATGTTAATAAGCAACTAATTGATGGTGAATATGTGTTCCCTGTACTAAAGTGTTACCATGTATTTTTTTACTGGTGCACAAAATGAACCATGCATAAGCATCACCTTGTTCAAACAACAAAACCAACACAGTGCATAAACTCACAACAAATTACACAGCTGCAAATCAGTCTGACTTCTGCTGTTGCTGTATCCGTAATACACTGATAGGGAGACGTTTTTATTTACACGATGAGTCGGGTGTGTTTTGACCTCCGCCGAACCCCTGACCCGGCTCATCGAACCCCTAGGGTTCGATCGAACCCAGGTTAAGAACCACTGCATTAAAATGAACATACTGCGAAGACTGTTGTATTTATTTCAAACCCTGCCAACTGATAAGTACAGACCTAACTGCTCAGCATCTCTGCCTGTCGCACCTCCTCCAGTGCACTTCGAGTTCAGCTGCAGTCATTCTCTAGTTTGCATTCCTTTATGATCCTTTGCCACACTTTAAAGGTTCATTTCACCCATGGGTTATCAATGTTACTTATGCGGGTTTGTAGGTTGTAATCTGCCAAGATTGCTTGTATGGGTATGGAGGGCATTTCTTCTTCAATATTTTGCCATTGAGCAATATATGACGGGTTGCACCAGCATATCACGGCTTTCATTTGCACTGCAAAATAATAATATCCGAGGCAAGGTAAACCCCATCCTGCGTTCCGGAACAGTTCGTAGTTCCCATACAGTAAGCTGTCATCTCTAGCTGTCGGCTCCTTCTCTCTCTCTGTGTTTGGTCCTCCCCTTTGTTCATTTGTAATGTAATAAAGTAATTGAATAATACTGTACAGTATTTACCTTGGACAGTGAACTTCTACGGTATCTCCTTCTGCTGTTTCTCCGTCAAACACACCATCAGCAGCTCTTGCATATTTTCATAAAAATATGTCCACCATTTTAGATGGGATTTTAACATTCTTGGCTAGCGTTAGGGACATTCTACTTCAGTACGGTGAAGACACCAAAAATGGTGTGATCCAAAATTCCAAAAAGATTTCACCAAACCTGACAGGCCGGAAAAAATATGGGGACTCTTTGTGCATGTAAAAGGCCCCCAAAAATGTGTCCAAATGTATAGAAGAAAAAACACAGTAATTTCAACAGGGACCTTGCAGAGCTCTGCATCGCCACTGCGGGGCTTGCCCTGCTGCTCGGGCCTTGATGAAATCGAGTGAAATGAAATAAATCTAAATAAAATACAATAAAACCACTTTGGACTGTCATCATCATTCGTAGCAAATAAGATCAAAGCACCGTGTCACGCCCACATCTTATGGCATAGGCCATGGGTGTCAAACTCTGGCCCGCGGGCCAAATCTGGCCCGCCGTGTAATTTAATTTGGCCCTCGGGGCAATATCAAATCAACATTATAGCTGGCCCGCCGTTATTACACAGCGGCGGTGCCGCTGTAGCACCGCAATTTCTCACACTTGCCAATCCTCCCGAAGTTCAGTGCCCCTCCTGAAAATCTCCCAGGGAAAGCATTCTCCCGATTTCCACCCAGACAACAATATTGAGGGCGAGCCTTAAAGGCACTGCCTTTAGCATTCTCTACAACCTGTCGTCACGTCCGCATTTCCTCCATACAAACAGCGTGCAGGCCCATTCGCATAATATATGCGGCCATTACACACACATAAGTGAATGCAAAGCATACTTGGTCAATAGCAATACAGGTCACACTGAGGGTGGCTGTATAAACAACTTTAACACTGTTACAAATATGCGCCACACTGTAAACTCACACCAAACAAGAATCACAAACACATTTCGGGAGAACATCTGCACTGTAACATAACATAAACACAACGGAACAAATACCCAGAACCCCTTGCAGCACTAACTCTTTCGGGGCGCTACAATATATTTTGATATTTACCTCAGAAGGCTGCAAATAGAAAAGAGGTATTAAATGTGTATTTAAATTTTATTTGATATGCCATTGATATTTTTTGATTATTATTATTATTATTTGAAACTGGATTTTGCATGTCACTATAAAGTTACTGTATATAAGCTTTGCTTGTTCAATGTTCATTGCAAAACTTGTTTGGGTCCCTATTAAAAGGTTAATTTGTTCAACCTTGGCCCGCAGCTTTGTTCAGTTTTAAATTTTGGCCCACTCTGTATTTGAGTTTGACACCCCTAGCATAGGCAAACAAAGTTTGCAATTTATCATCACCTCTATGTGCAGCATTTTGTGGTTAGAGTGTCCGCTCTGAGATCGGTAGGTCGTGAGTTCAAATCCCGGCCGAGTCATACCAAAGACTATAAAAATGGGACCCATTTCCCCCCTGTTTGGCACTCGGCATCAAATATTGGAATTGGTGGTTAAATCACCAAATTGATTCCCGAGCACAGCCACCGCTGCTGCTCACTGCTCCCCTCACCTCCCAGGAAGTGGAACAAGGGGATGGGTCAAATTTCACCACACCTAGTGTGTGTGTAACTAGCAGTGGTACTTTAATTAACTAACTTAATTAATTTAATACCAAGCCCACATTTTAAAGTGTAGGCAAAATTTGTTAGCAATTTATCATCACCTCTATGTGTAGCATCTGTAATTTCAACCATGACTCATTTGGCCAAAGTCTCTGGGAGGAGGTCGTAAAAGTATGAATCCTGTTTTTTTGCCAAAAAACGTAAACTGGAAACTCAAATGGCCGACTTCATGTTTGTTTCCACCCATGGGTTCCTTTTATGATAGATGTGTCTCCTGCGATTTTTATGTCTGTGAGTGAAACTGGTTGGAGGGGGACATTTTTTTCCAATTGTAAAGGCGGCGCTAACAAATCAATTTTGATTTTTTTTTTTTTTCCGTGCCCCCAAAATATAAAATTTTTCACCATACCTTACGGGCCTGCAAAATATGGGGACTTTTCGTGCATGTTAAGGGCCTCAAAAGGCGTCTAGATGTATTGAAGAAAAAAACAGCAATTTCAATGGGGCCTGGCAGTGCTCTGTATCGCACTGCAGGGCTTGATATCTAGGGCCCAAATAATTAGGTAATATCAAAGACTAAACTAGAGCCACAAAGATTAGAGCCACACAAAGCCTAAGCCCTGACTAGTGTATCTACCTCGCTCCAAGTAAATACGACACTAGTGTCCATATAGTGCATAAAACGGTAAAAGTGCGCCACATTGAACGTCTAATTCTGAATTCAAAAATATAGACGAAACCGGGAGTCAGCAACCCGCGGCTCTTTAGTGCCGCCCTAGTGGCTCCCTGGAGCATTTTTTAAAAAAGGATTGAAAATGGAAACAGATGGGGGAAAAATATATTTTTTGTTTTAATATGTTATTTGTTTGAGGACTATCATGACACAAACATTCCCAGTTGTTAGAAAGCCCACTGGTTGTTGAACTCACCATAGTGTGGACTGTGATGCAACAGTTTGTTTACATGTAAAATCTTCCACTCCTTCTTTGTCTCGTTTTGTCCACCAAATTTTTTTGCGGTGCCTGAATGCACAAAGGTGCGCTTTGTTGATGTTATTGACTTGTTGGAGTGCTAATCAGGCATATTTGGTCAGTGCATGACTGCAATCTAATCAATGCTAACATGCTATTTAGGCTAGCTGTATGTATATATTACATCATTATGCCTCATTTATAGGTATATTTGAAATAATTTAATATCCTTTACTTTTATCCTCTTTGTATATAGTTTAATTTGGCATGTCATACGACACATTACCTGCATGTAAAACTGGCTGCATTTCAGATAGTTGTTTGTGTGCCATGTTGTTCCAGACCACAGCAAACATTACAAACTTGCAAATACTGTAAGAAGTTTATTGAAAGAAGACAGCCTGCCGTTTCCTTTAACTTGCACACACGCATCTATATCTTTGGCTATTCTAAGACAGTCATTTCCAGGAGTAATCTCACCTTCTGAGTTGCCTCTGAGTTACTAATGGTTTATAATGTTGTAAAAATTTGTAAAATAAATATTTCATTTGAACATTTCTGTCAATGAATCTTTTCTTCAGCCTGCGACACATAATCATTTTGATAGTAGGCTAATATAACTAAAATAGACGCTTATGTCATGTGTTGCCTTCATTATAACACTTATATACAGATTTTAATTTTTTGCTCCTCCAGACGAAATAGATTTTTTAATTTTTGGTGCAATATGGCTCTTACAATGTTTTGGGTTGCCGACCCATGGACTAAACTCATTGCAACGATAGGAGAAAACAGCCCAAAAAGGCTAAAGATGAATTGAGCCTGTTTGGCCTTCAAGAACCCCCACACTTGCTGCTAATTGCCATCTGTGTCGACACAGTTTTGTCCGCGCTCATTTGCACACGTGCATTTGTGCGCAGCCAATGAATCAAATTAGCACATCAAAACTGAAACTAAATTGAAACGAGGGGGGCCAGGGGTGGCGTTGTTTGGGTTTAAGAACAAACTGGAAATCCAGACTTCATTAGCCGTCGCTAAATTCAGAGAATGAAACCCTCCTCGGCGCTCGAGCTGTGTCTATACTTACCCATTGTTGAGAGCTGCTCTTCACTCTAATTAGCTGCCAGTTGTTGTATGTAAACACAAGCATGCGCTCATCTTGTCCAATGGCAATAGAAGCCTGCGTGACTCATCATCCGCCCTTCACTACTTCATCTAATTAAACCTCAACATTTGTTTCTTCATCTTGCCACTAGTATGCCAAACTGATAAGGATTTTAATCCACATAACTTAATTTTAGTACATATATATAGAGCTAAAAATTTGCTAAATTACACCATCAATTATTATTTTTATTTCAAAAACATTATATAGATTTACCAGTAATATATCATTAAGTACACCTGCACACTCGCCGATAGATATGGGGATCTGCATTTATAGCTGCTTTTTGCAGAATTGACATTACTGCATGTTGCTGTTATTATGTGCATGCCAAGATTGTAGGAAAATAATACTTTATCCTAACTTTAATGTGTGTTTCCTCATTGCATGAAGTAGAGGGGAAGAACTCACTTACCTCTGGTAGAAAGCAAGACTTTATGTCCAAATGAGGACACTCAGCTCTCCTTGTGTTCTGTATACTGTAATGTGGCGTCAGGGACGGCGTGGCGCAGTGGGAGAGTGGCCGTGCGCAACCCGAGGGTCCCTGGTTCAAATCCCGCCTAGTACCAACCTCGTCACGTCCGTTGTGTCCTGAGCAAGACACTTCACCCTTGCTCCTGATGGCTGCTGGTTGGCGCCTTGCATGGCAGCTCCCTCCATCAGTGTGTGAATGTGTGTGTGAATGGGTAAATGTGGAAGTAGTGTCAAAGCGCTTTGAGTACCTTGAAGGTAGAAAAGCGCTATACAAGTACAACCCATTTATCTTGTAGCCACTGCAAAACCCAGCGAAAAGAGGCATCGAAAACTTTTGAATCAAAACGCTTGAATGCATGAACCTTATGATTTAATACTTTGACATTGCTTAACATAACTATCAAACTTTGTAACAACATGTTACATGATAAGAAACATTTCATTATAGGTCTACTTCGCCTGCCCTCTCTGCAGACCATGGTCAGACCAACAATGCCACAATGAAACACAACAGATTAAGAGAGGAAATTCACTTTTTTTTTTTAAATGTTGACCCTCAATTAAGATTCCTATGTAAGACAAAACCCTCCTTTTTTTTCATACATTCTAATTTGTAACATACGGCAAGCGGGCGGTGTAATGGAGTAATCTATTGCGCCAATAAAGCCCACAACATAAAATCCAGAACCGCCAACAATACTGACAATACAAGACCTGAATATTAACCAAATATTAGCAATATTGTTATTATATGCGCTAACGCCTGTCATGATCCGTAGTCTGGATCATGTTTAGTTATTTTCTGTTAGTTTGGACTCCCTTTGTTGTTTGTGTACCTTTTTGTGAGTCAGTTTGGTCACCATGGCAACATATTAATTTCACCTGCTGAGGGTTCCAGACGCACACCTGTTTTTTTAATTACTTCCTTATTTAAGCCTGCCTTGTCCCGTCAGTCGGTCTTGGTCCCTTGTTTGCGGTATGCAACTGTTTCGTTGGTAATTCTAGATTTCTTGTTACCTGATCCTGTGCTAGTGTTAGCATTAGCATCTGTGTTTTCGCCACGTGTTTCTTTTCGTCTGTTTTTGTACCAGTGTTTTGTTATTAAATCATTCTTACCTTTTAGTTGTTGTCCGGAGTGTCTATGTTTGCGTTGGAGGAACGATCCCGCATTAAAATGCGACCCCCACGTGACAGAAGGGACCAAGCTTACAGTTCCTTCGCCATAGACTCTGAAGATGTGGAGCAAGGTACGTGGAGAGCAATGGAAGCGGAGACTCTACGCCACTCGCCCTTGGAGCGCCAGGACCTGATGTGGGGTCCTAATGGCAAGTTGATTCCGATCACCTCCGTATGGCCCGAGGACATCGATCCACCACAGTACCGGACGCGTCAGCGAAGACGGAAGCCGTCCAAAAGGGCTCCACTTCGCTACCGGGACGCGCCGCTCCCTCAGACTCCTCCGGACAGCAAGACGCCACAAGCAGCAAAGTTTTCCTCGCCGCCGATGTTTGGTAATCCAGTAACTCATTTTGCCAAACAATTTTCTGATTGGGCTGCTAACAAAATGAACTCCGGCTACGACTTCACTCCATCCACTCTTCATGACGTCACTCCGCCCACTTCTGATGACGTCACTGAATCGGCGCGCGGCGATGACGTCATTCCGCCGGCGTCATCTAAGGAAGTCACGGACCATAATGTTCTTGTTGTGCCTTCTGTCTCCAGGTGTAAGTCACCTACAAAAGACTATGATTCAAAGATAAAACACTACCAGGACATTTTTTTGAAATTTAGATTTCCTCAGTCTTCTTTTGATTGCCGAGCTCCGCCCCCCATGGCTCTAGTCCCGCCCACGACACGGACGTTTTCTTCTTGTCCTCCCACACAATCTCAGGTGGGAGAGGGAGATGCACTTGCTGAACATTTTTTAGGGGAGGATTCTACCCACCTCCTAACCTCCCTCCACCCACCCCGAAAGACGGTTCCAGACCGCAAGAAGTGCGTCTGGTATCCGCCCCTTGGGGGGGGACTGGGGCAGGGGGGCGGTGCGGGGGGAGTGGCACAACTGCGCCCAGCCAAGCCGCAACCTCCTCCTAGGCCGCCTCCACCAGCTCCACGACCAGTACCAGCACCAGCTCCACGACCAGTACCAGCACCAGCTCCACGACTAGTACCAGCACCAGCTCCACGACTAGTACCAGCTTCACGACTAGTACCAGCTCCACGACTAGTACCAGCTCCACGACCAGTACCAGCACCAGCTCCACGACTAGTACCAGCACCAGCTCTAGTACAAGCACCAGCTCTAGTACCAGCACCAGCTCCACGACCAGTACCAGCACCAGCTCCACGACCAGTACCAGCACCACGCCAAGTACCAGTACCAGCACCACGCCAAGTACCAGCACCACGACAAATACCAGTACCAGCTCTACGACAAGTACCAGTACTAGCTCCACGCCGTCAAGCACCGCCATGCCAAGAACCAGGCCAAGTCTCGTCTTCTGCTGCGTCCACGCCTGACTCCTCATCTGCTGCGTCCTCGCCTGACACGTCTTCTGCTGCGTCCACGCCTGACACGTCTTCTGCTGCGTCCACGCCTGACACGTCTTCTGCTGCGTCCACGCCTGACACGTCTTCTGCTGCGTCCACGCCTGACACGTCTTCTGCTGCGTCCACGCCTGACACGTCTTCTGCTGCGTCCACGCCTGACACGTCTTCTGCTGCGTCCACGCCTGACACGTCTTCTGCTGCGTCCACGCCTGACACGTCTTCTGCTGCGTCCACGCCTGACACGTCTTCTGCTGCGTCCACGCCTGACACGTCTTCTGCTGCGTCCACGCCTGACTCGTCTTCTGCTGCGTCCACGCCTGACTCCTCGTCTTCTGCTGCGTCCACGCCTGACTCCTCGTCTTCTGCTGCGTCCACGCCTGACTCCTCGTCTTCTGCTGCGTCCACGCCTGACTCCTCGTCTTCTGCTGCGTCCACGCCTGACTCCTCGTCTTCTGCTGCGTCCACGCCTGACTCCTCGTCTTCTGCTGCGTCCACGCCTGACTCCTCGTCTTCTGCTGCGTCCACGCCTGACTCCTCGTCTTCTGCTGCGTCCACGCCTGACTCCTCGTCTTCTGCTGCGTCCACGCCTGACTCCTCGTCTTCTGCTGCGTCCAGGCCTGACAAGTCTTCTGCTGCGTTCACGCCTGACAAGTCTTCTGCTGCGTCCACGCCTGTTACGACGGCGCCGACGTGCCAACTTCCACGTCGACCATGGATGTGGCCGCCCCCTGGTCGTCCGCCACGCCAAGTGCATCCACCTCCCTGTCGGCCACGGATGTGGCCGCTCCCTGGTCGCCCGCCTCGCCGGCTGCAGCGGCGTTCCACTCGCCGCCGCCACTTGACTTTGCCTCGGTGGATTCGGGGACACTTGGCCTGGCGACCCACCGCCAATTCCTCCCCCGCCCTCCCGTGACTCTTGACCCTGCTTGTTTTTGTTTATGGACATCTGGTATCTGTCCTTGAGGAGGGGGTACTGTCATGATCCGTAGTCTGGATCATGTTTAGTTATTTTCTGTTAGTTTGGACTCCCTTTGTTGTTTGTGTACCTTTTTGTGAGTCAGTTTGGTCACCATGGCAACATATTAATTTCACCTGCTGAGGGTTCCAGACGCACACCTGTTTTTTTAATTACTTCCTTATTCAAGCCTGCCTTGTCCCGTCAGTCGGTCTTGGTCCCTTGTTTGCGGTATGCAACTGTTTCGTTGGTAATTCTAGATTTCTTGTTACCTGATCCTGTGCTAGTGTTAGCATTAGCTTCTGTGTTTTCGCCACGTGTTTCTTTTCGTCTGTTTTTGTACTAGTGTTTTGTTATTAAATCATTCTTACCTTTTAGTTGTTGTCCGGAGTGTCTATGTTTGCGTTGGAGGAACGATCCCGCATTAAAATGCGACCCCCACGTGACAACGCCGAGGAACTACTTTTAGCACCGCAATCACAAAGAACTCATGCAGCTATTGACAAATTTTCTAGATTATAAATAAAGCCTCTGACTTTAATAGTAGAACTTTGTTGCCACAAACCGAGAAGTTAGTCAACTTTGACATTCATCTTATACTCAGAAATGGAAAGAAAGACACAAAAAGACGCTTGTTTGAGCCCACCTTTTTTAGTTTTTTATATTTTGCCGGCACTGCATGAGGATGATAGATATATCTTTATCCAACCCGGAATATTAAAACACCCCATCAGTCAGCATCCCAATAAGAGCAGACATTGTACAGTAAGTGATTGTTTTATTACGTTCAAAGTTTATCATTCTCGTTTAGCACTTAGCAATATTGCGACTTTGTGGATCTGCTTTTCGCACATTTCCTAAAACTTTTTGCTTATTCTCAGGCTAAAAAATACAAGGTTCTGGATCATAATTTGTCTGCAAACATTGTGATGCGTCTGTGAAATAAATAAGCTGTCGTATGCTTAAAATGACCAAAATATGTAAAAAAATACATGTTAATATGAATGTGCTTGTTACTACATTACATATATACTTACAGCGTGTAAATAAAATGTTGATGTAGGTTTTTTAGAGCATTTTATAAGCAGAATAAAGGGAAACTTATAGGCTCCATTGTTTAATGACTTTTGCTAGCGTTTATTTATGAGTTTGACTGCATAATAAAAGAAAACGTGTGCGTGTCTTACTTAAGGATTGTGAATGATAGGTAATTTTTTTTAATAATGCAGTTCACCTTTACCCTTCATGTGTGCAGTATATCGGTGTACTTACCTATGTGTGCTTTCTTTTACAGTAACTTAATCGTGGTGATTGCAGTATCAATAAACAACCTTTCATCTCTCATGCTACGCATTGACTACTGATCATGACATCTGGTGTTGAAGATGATTGCTTTTTTCAGGTGCCTTTATGGACTTTTTCAACAATGAGCCACTGATTTATTTCTGTAATCTGTGCACATAAACATATAATTAATAATTGCACAAAATAAAGTAGAAACACTGCGATGAGGTGGCGACTTGTCCAGGGTGTACGTCGCCTTCCACCCGATTGTAGCTGAGATAGGAGCCAGCGCCCTTCGCAACCCCAAAAGGGAATAAGCGGTAGAAAATGGATGGATGGGAAAGTAGAAACAGGTAGAGAGCATCTACTTTATCTGTTAACTGACAATCCTAAACACTAACACAATGGGTACCAGGATGGAACAGGAGGAAAATAAGAGTTTTTACTTGGGCTGTCAAATGTAATACATTGACTCGTGATTAATCACAAACGTTTTTTATTATTCCTTTATACTCACAGATTAATCAGACAATTCATGGGTTGTTATATGGTCAGTGATCGGGTCAATGCATAAGCCAGTGCAAAGATGAGTGAGGAGACTCGGACTGGTGTTCTCGCAGGCAAACATACCTCCAAAAGTTGTGGAACTTAAGATAAAACAACAACCAAAAAAAAAATAATAATAATAATAATTCAAGTAAAACATTTAAAAAAATGTTCCTGTATGATATGGCATTCGCATCCAAATATTGGGCTCTTTTTTTAAGATAATTTAAATAATACAAGCAATTATAACCTGTGATTAATCCAAATTCAAAGATGTGATTAATCTGATTTAAAAACAATTGTGTGTTAATACACTAAAATTGTTAGCTTTCTATTAGGGTTATATGGTATACCGGTATTCGTATAGTACTGTGATACTAATGAATCATATTAGGCACTATACCGCCTCTGAAAAGTACAGGTCAGCCATTGGTGGATCTACACCAAACATCCACTGTAATGATACCAAGTACAGTAAATGGTAAATGGTAAATGAGTTATATGTGGTGTTTTTTGTGTTCTCCCTGTCTTCTCTATTTTTCAGTTTCTTTCCTCAGTCTAATTGTCCCCAACGAGGCACACCTGCTACTTATCACTTCCTGGTAGCATATAAGCTCATCACCGCCGGCTGGTCCCTGCCGGTTATTGTTTTCCTGTACCCCACACTTACATGTGCCTACTCCGATTCTGCTGCCCTGGTATGTGCCTTTTCTTATTCATGTTAACCTTGACCTTGTTGTGTTTTGTTTGCTAGTCTCAATGTTTTAAGAGGACTCCTTTTGCTGCGCTCAGTGCGTCCTGGCCTTTTTTCCTCCGCCGACCACTGTAGATACGACATTTGTTAATTATCCTATGGTGTGCACTTTTGCCCCATCACCCTTAGTTACTATTTTGGACTTATTAAATATTTTAATTTTTTGCTACAAACTTGCCTTCATTCTCAGCATCCTGGGGTCCACCCTTAAACATTACCTAATGTTATACTTGTATAGCGCTTTTCTACCTTCAAGGTACTCAAAGCGCTTTGACACTATTTCCACATTAACCAATTCACACACACATTCACACACTGATGGCAGGAGTTGCCATGTGAGGCCCTAACCACGAACCATCAGGAGCAAGGGCTAAGTATCTTGCTCAAGGACACAACGGACGTAACGAGGTTAGTAGAAGGTGGGGATTGAACCAGGAACCCTCAGGTTGCTGGCACGACCACTCTCCCAACTGCGCCACGCCGTCCCCAGTAGTGTATCTAGTGGATACTACTATGATTACGTCAATATTTTTTGGCATCACAACATATTCATTCATTTAAAAAAAATGATATTATGTTTATAAACTCAGGTATTATGTCCCTGGATACATGAAGACTTAGAATATGACCAATGTATGATCCTTTAACAACTTGGTATTGGATTGATACCCAAATTTGTGGTATCATCTAAAACTAATGTAAATAATCAAATAACAGAAGAATAAGTGATTATTAAATTTTAACAGAAGTGTAGATTGAACATGTTAAAAGAGAAAGTAAGCAGATATTAACAGTAAATGAACAAGTAGATTAATAATCCATTTTCTACCACTTGTCCTTAACAATTTTGACAAAATAATAGAATGGAAAATGACACAATGTGTTACTGCAGTGTTTTTCAACCACTCACCGCACACAAGTGTGCCGTGAGATACAGTCTGGTGTGCCGTGGGTTGTTATATAGTTTCATCTACTTGGGTTAAAAATATTTTTTGCAAACCAGTAATTATAATCCACAAATAATGTGCCGTTGTTGAGTGTCGGTGGTGTCTCG
Source organism: Nerophis ophidion (assembly GCF_033978795.1). NCBI lineage: Eukaryota > Metazoa > Chordata > Actinopteri > Syngnathiformes > Syngnathidae > Nerophis > Nerophis ophidion. The sequence goes on from NC_084618.1 coordinate 53,072,793, forward strand.
AGTTTGGCAGAGTAACCATGTAATACTCTTCCATATCAGTAGGTGGAAGCCGATAGCTAATTGCTTTGTAGATGTCGGGAACACGTTGTGTTAGACGACGCTGGTTTGTCGTGATCACAATATGCAGACGACAGCGGAAGGCAGGGTACAGGTAAAAAGGTGTCTAATGCTTAAACCAAAAATAAACAAAAGGTGAGTGCCCCTAAGAAAAGGCATTAAAGCTTAGGGATGGCGATGGACAACGAAACAAAAACTGAACTGGCGACAAAGTAAACAAAAACAGAATGCTGGATGACAGCAATGACTTACAGCGAGTGGAGCAGAGACGGCGTCCACAGAGTACATCCGGACATGACATGACAATCAACAATGTCCACACACAAAAAGATAGCAAGAACTTAAATATTTTTGATTGCTAAAAAAAAAAAACAGGTGCAAGGAATAGCGCTCAAAGTAAGACATGAGCCTGCAACAGGAAAATACCAACAAAACAGGAAAAGCCCCCAAATAGGAGCGCAAGACAAGAACTAAAACACTACGCACAGGAAAACACCAACAAACTCAAAATAAGTCACGGTGTGATGTGACAGGTCTCAACAGTACATCTCTACCGTCCAAAGGCAAAACCTAGTAACTCAATTTTGGTCAAAACTGAACTGATAATAATTTTGGAGTTCCTAGGTGATATGCTTTACATTAGTGTATGTGATATTGTAATTTGTTCTGTAAGTAAGCTGTTACGTGCATGGCAGAACCTAGCAACTACCACATAACCGCGTAGATACAACAGAAAAACCTAGTATCTCAAGGGACCAATCTGAGCTTCTTTGTCAGTCGCCTTATTGTCTTTAATGAGACATTTGCACGAATGGGGGCCGACGGTCAACCTGATTATGTGATATTATGGCACGAGGGGATATTTGGAAGATTGGCCCAGGACGTTGCAAGCACCTTCATTAAATGTATTGTTCTTGATTCTTCCCCTTGCATACTCTTTTGGGCAGATAACTGTGGAGGTCAAAATAAAAACTGGACGCTGTACACGGCTCTTGCCCAATGTGCAAACGCAGAATGGGGCCCACCCGAGATTGTGATAAAATATCTGGAGAAAGGGCACACGTTCATGGGAGCAGATTCAATCCATGGCTCAATCGGCAAGAAAATGAAAGCTCAAGAAAACATCTATACGTTTGGTGACTTTGTAGATTTTTGTAAGACAGCATCAAGATGGATTGGTTTTCCTTTGTTTTCTCAAAATCATCTAGAAGTGAGTTACTAGGCTTTTCCTTTGGACGGGAGATCTACTTTGAGACAATTAAGAGCTACAGTGATGCATGGTTGGTTATGCATGGTTTAAAGTCCATCCATCAATCCAGTTTCTACCACTTGTCCCTTTTGGGGTTGCTGGAGCCTATCTCAGCTGGGGAGTACACTCTGGACAAGTCACCCCCTCGTCCCCGTGGTTTAAAGTCGTATCCAACAATTGCGACAACAACTTTTTATTGTCTACTGAGTTTCATTTTTTATTGTTATCTGCTGGTGGCCTGCCTACGGATTTTTTCACAGAAAAAAATGCGCTTAGGCTCAAAAAGATTGAAAAACACTGTTACTGCATATGTCAGCAGGTAAATTAGGAGCCTTTGTTTGCTTACGTACTAATAAAAGACAAGTTGTTAATCCAAAATGGATTAACTCGCTGGAATAAAAAAAAAGAAAATGACATACATCCATAAACATGGATGCATGTGAAAAAGCGCAATGTATTTATCTGTACAGTAATCTATTTATTTATATCTTTGGGACGGTATAGCTCGATTGGTAGAGTGGCCGTGCCAGCAACTTGGGGGTTGCAGGTTTGATTGCCACTTCCGCCATCCTAGTCACTGCCATTGTATCCTTGGGCAAGGCACTTTACCCACGTGCTCCCAGTGCCACCCACACTGGTTTAAATGTAACTTAGATATTGGGTTTCACTATGTAAAGCGCTTTGAGTCACTAGAGAAAAGCGCTATATAAATATAATTCACTTCACTTCTGCACCTTATTGCTTTTTTTTAAATCCTGCACTACCAAGAGCTAATGCAACAAAATGTTGTTCTTATTTGTACTGTAAAGTTAAAATTTGAATGACAATAAAAAGGAAGTCTAAGTCTAAGTATGTCCAGCATGTTCAGTATTTTATTGACAGACAAACTTGCAATAATACACATATTTTTAATGTACCATAAGATTTTTTGTTAAAATAAAGCCAATGATGCAATTTTTTGTGGTCCCCTTTATTTAGAAAAGTACCAAAAAGTATCCATACCGGTACCAAAATATTGATATCGGTACAACACTACATTCAATACACACTGTAAACAAGAGCTTTGGAACAGTCGAATCGGATTCCCCGGTGTTGTGCAAAGCCCAGAGTGTGGAGAGGACATTAAAGGATGGCCAGACTGTTGAATGTCATCCAGTTTTTTTCCTTTATCAATATGTGATGAGCGCCTGGAAACCAGAGCTGGATGACAATTTCCCACTGCTTCAAAGAGGTTAAGGTTACCCTCAAGGTCCTTTTGTGATGAGTACAAAATACAAGGGATTTTATGAGTTTATGCTATTGCAGGAAATGTCTTTTATCTCTCATCCAACACGTATCTGGGCCTGTAATCACTCCTGCTCAGGGGGTTCTTCAGCAGCTGTAAAAAAAAAAAAAAAAAAAGAAGACTTTTGGACATTTTCTCATGACCGCCACTTTTTTAGTGCCACAATGAGAGATCTCATTAGTGAGAGACCCCCATCATGTGTCTTATCTGCTCCTCCCCTTGAATAGCTATGGCTATCCCCAATAAATAGGGCATAGAAGCCTCTGTCAACATGTCACACTGGGAGGGACACTTCTTCAGCAAAGCTGGCGGACCCAGTTTATGTCTGACTCTAATCAGTCGCAGGCCAGAGGGTGCCATGATGGTAATAAACGACCACATTTCCCATCTTCATTCTGGACTAGCACACACACACACATATGGACTGATCTCATAAGGGCACCGGGGAGGAGATCATAAGCCATTAGAAGCAAGCAGTGATGGCTCAGCTTGTTTCTCCTTCTTTGAGCAAAGTCCGCGTGCTGAGCAGTCCTGGCCTCTCATCCAGCGAGCCTGTGAATAGAACCACGGGGCTCTGGCTCCACAGAGATAGTGTTATCTGGGCCGCCATGGGGCTCCCACAACGACCGAGTACACACACACATACACTCATCAGCAGGGGGAGCGGACAATGAAACCTGTGGCGCAACACAAATATTGTGGCGACAGGTGACACTAGACAGTTACAAACTGGGAACTTGCGTTTGACTTTTTGGGTTTGAGTTCTCCGGCGCATCGGGGACAGTATCAGCTGGTCAGTGCACACTCTTCACAGTTGAAGACTTGGCTGTAGTCCCCGCTGTTTTTAAGGAATCCGAAACCCATTCCTGGAGATCTCCACACATGACCCGCCGCCTCCGGGAGCTGTGAACCAGCCAACAATTCCAATTAAAAAGAGATTTGGGGTGGAAAAGCGCATTTTCATATAACACAGCGTGGAAAATAAGTGAGGTTTTTAGGGTGTTTTTTTTAAACGGGACTGAGACATATTGGGATATAGCTTAGACCGGAGATATTCAAGCAAATTGTTTTGGGGGCCACATTTCCAGAAATCTAAGAAGCGGGGGGCCAAACTTCTCCCCTTCGCTATTCTTATTTTGTATATTCTGAGAACCAGCGTCCTTTACAGTAGACATTTGGTTTTGATCTTTATTAGAGATGTCCTATAATGGCTTTTTTGCCGATATTCCGATATTGTCCAACTCTTACTTACCGATTCCAATATCAACCAATACGAATATATACAGTCGTGGAATTAACACATGATTATGCGTAATTTTGTTGTGATGCCCCGCTGGATGCATTAAACAATGTAAGAAGGTTTTCCAAAATAAATCAACTCAAGTTATGGAAAAAAATGCCAACATGGCACAGCCATATTTATTATTGAAGTCACAAAGCGCGGAAGAGTTAGTGCTGCAAGGGGTTCTAGGGATTTGTTCTGTTGTGTTTATGTTGTGTTACGGTGCAGATGTTCTCCCGAAATGTGTTTGTCATTCTGGTTTGGTGTGGGTTCAAAGTGTGGCGCATGTTTGTAACAGTGTAAAAGTTGTTTTTACGGCCACCCTCAGTGTGACCCGTATGGCTGTTGACCAAGTATGCCTTGCATTCACTTGTGTGTGTGAAAAGCCGTAGATATTATTTGATTAGGCTGGCAGTCCAATGTTATCGGACATCTCTAGTCTTTATACATATTTTGTCAAAGTCACAGGAGTACATTCTACTGTTTTAGGGACCTTTCTGCTGGTCAAAGATCATCTCTATGACAGCAGTCTCGTGTTGAAGTCGCGGGCCTCCAATTGAATAGTCCAAATGATGAAAAAAGAGGACCTATAATGGAACTTGAGGAACACTATGAGTATAACTAAAGAAGTTCAACAAATGTCAACTGACTGCATCTAAAGTCAACAAGCTCCAGTACAGCAACACTTCAGTTACACAAATCACATTACGGAGAAAGAAAAGGACTTACAGAGGTGCCTTGAGGAATGCCACAGTTATCTAAATCACACGTTTGGACCACAGATCCCGTCTACATTAAGCTGGATAACTCATTAAACGAATACTTATTTAGCCTAAGCCCTGTTTCGGCCACGCTAAATCATCATTTAAGGTTCCCCTCCTTGGATAATTTTTTACACGGGTAAGTGCGCCGTGTATTTCTTGATTTTCCGCCTCTTAGCTTTGCATGGACTCATCGATTGTTAACAAACTGAATTCGGAGAGGAAGTGACACCAGAAAGAAGAAGCTTCATTATAAAGCGGTTTCGTAAATCGGAGCTAACCACTGGAAATATGGAGGCGAGTCATCCAGACATGCCGTGTTTCTCCTTCTTCTTCATGTACAGACGCTTGTGGAAATCGCACATGAATACCATAAGAGAAAGCGATTGCATTTATTTCGGATACACCACTTCTCAGACGGCAAGGGAACTTTCCAATGTCGAGGTCCGCTGTGATTCTACTTACCAAAAAACTTTGTCCATTTGTCAAAGGAGAGACAACAAGAATGCGGGCTCCCGTGCATGTGAAAAGGTAACGTGGGCTTTGTATTACCTGGCCGTCGAGGGAAGACTACAGAAAACGGCAAATGCTTTTGGACTGGCAAAGCAGACTGGATCAGTTATTTTCCGCTTTTATGTTGCGGACTCAACGTCTAGGTCCAGGGTATATAAAGTCACAAAAAACAAATGGACTATGAAGGTGAAAGCAAAAGAGTGAGTAGTTTCCTGACCAGATATCTTGATCCTTAGATTAATTGTTGTAAAATTTTCTTCATCACATTGTGTACTTTCACATGTTTATTAAAGTGATTATTAATTCATGATGTCTCAGGTGTGATTCACCACAATGCCTTTGTGAGATCAATAAATACTGCTGCTGCACATTGATTACCATCTATGGCGTTTGTAATTTCCTCTGCAATTTTGAATAATGTCATTAATATTAAAATGTTAGCTCTGTATCTGTAGTTAAAAATAAATAAGTGTATTCAAAACAAACATAAGTACACATATTTTTTAAGGTTGAATCACATTATGATATATTTTGGTAATTAATTTAAATAAATTATATGTATTTTTCGACTGACTATATGTTTGTTTTTTCTCAGAGGAACGCCGTGGGATCCCCCTGGAGGGGCTTGACGAAGTGGCTGGGGAGAGGGAAGTCTGGGCTTCCCTGCTTAGGCTGCTGTCCCCGCGACCCAACCTCAGATAAGCGGAAGAAGATGGATGGATGGATGGATACATTTTTTTTCAGGTTCCGAGCTTTTTTTTCCGATTCAGAAATTAGTGTCATTAAGTGAGAGAGGCGTGGCATCATGACAGACATCCAATCATCCATTTACTATCACTTGTCCCTTTTGAGGTGGCGGGAGATACTGGTGCCTATCTCAGCTACATTCGGGCGGAAGGCGGTGTACACCCTGGACATGTCGCCACCTCATCACAGGGCCAACACAGATAGACAGACAACATTCACACTCACATTCACACACTAGGACCAATTTAGTGTTGCCAATCAACCTATCCCCAGGTGCATGTTTTTGGCGGTGGGAGGAAGCCGGAGTTCCCGGGGGGAACCCATACCATTAAATGAACTGAATGCACAGCTCACAATTCATTTAAAAATTATATGTACAGGATTCTTTTTTTTTTTTTTTTTAACTTTGATTGCTATATGACATACAAGCTACAATTGTCATTAATTTGTCTTGTCTCGGCCAATTTCCCTTAGCCTCTTCGGTATTGGCATGAAACATTAATTCTGCATGGGGATCATCTCATTTTTCATTCTTCATTCTATTTTTGTCATATTTGCTCCACTTGCACGCACTCATCGTCACGCTTATTAGTCTCATCGCTCAGAAGCGCAAACCTACCACTCTCGTGTTTTTGTATATTGTGGGGAGCTGAGAGACAACAGCCCTCACTAAGAAACAACATGTTACAAAATGAGTCCAAAGTCATTTATAGGCACTTTTCCACCGCAGGAACTTTTTCAGGAACTTACCCACTTAAATAAAGTTCCCCCTGTGTTTCCACCAAAAACAACCCGGGCAAATTTTGCTCGATCAATCAATCATAAATCAATGTTTATTTATATAGCCCTAAATCACAAGTGTCTCAAAGGGCTGCACAAGCCACAACGACATCCGCGGTACAGAGCCCACATAAGGGCAAGGAAAAACTCACCCCAGTGGGACGTCGGTGACTATGACCATGAGAAACCTTGGAGAGGATATGTGGGCTCTGGGAATCACTAATAAACTTTGAACGCAGATTTCTTGCCAAGACATATGGTACAATACAATCGGCAAGATGGGCTGGAGCTGAACCGTGTAGTTTTTTTTTTACGTAAGTAGTAAAATCTTAAAGTCACATCTTAAGTGCACAGGAAGCCAGTGTAGGTGAGCCAGTGTAGGCGCAATATGATCAAACTTGTTCGTTCTTGTCAAAAGTCTATCAGCCGCATTTTGTACCAACTGTAATCCTTTAACGCTAGACATAGGGAGACCCGAAAATAATACGTTACGGTAATCGAGACGATTACTTTCTTTAGGAACCTTTCGGAGTTCCTCCTAGCTAGGTGGGACTTTTCCAAGCGACCAGGAACCTTTTTGGGTGACCGCTGTGCTGTCGAACGCTGATTGGTTGATCACAGTTAGGGGCGTTCTTAAAACCTCTCTTTCAAACACGACCGCCACTGGAATATACACAGGGACTTTTTCATTTCCTATTTATTGTGTATTTCTCTTATAGCAAACTTAACAACAGAGAAAGAAGAACGAAAGGAACTTTTGACTCAAAGTACAGCCGTTCCTCTTCCGCATCGAGAGAAGCAAGATGAGGTGGTTCGAGCATCGGGTCAGGATGCCACCCGAACGCCTCCCTCGGGAGATGTTTTGGGCACGTCCAACCGGTAGGAGGCCACGAGGAAGACCCAGGACACGTTGGGAAGACCATGTCTCCTGACCGGCCTGGGAACGCCTCGGGATCCCCCGGGAAGAGCTGGACGAAGTGGCTGAGGAGAGAAAAGTCTGGGCTTCCCTGCTTAGGCTGCTGCCCCCGCGACCCAACCTCAGATGAGCGGAAGAAGATGGATTGATGGATATAATTGCTGTGTATTTAATTTACTCCTTTGTTAGTAAAACTATCATGATCCGTGGCCCGGATCATGTTTTTTTATTTTCTGTTAGTTTTGGACTCCCTCGGTTCCTCAGTTTGTGTTTTCACCTGCCTCTGATTGGTGTTCAGGACGCTCACCTGTTCCCCTAGCACTAATCAGAGGCATCATTTAAGCCTGCCTTTGCCGGTCTGTCGACCTGGCTTCTTTGTTTGCTACATGCAACTGCTACGTGAGTATTCCTGTCTCTAGCCTATGCTAAGTGTTAGCCCTAGCATCAAGTATGATCGGCAGATTTTTCCTTCATCTTGTTTTTTCTGTTTTGGTGCGTCTTTGATTTTCGAGGAATAAATAATTTTCCTACCTGCAAGTCATGTCCGGCGTGATCCATTTGCACCCCCGGGGAACCTTGCAGCAAGCTGCGACCCCCTGCACGTATCAAAAATGACTGTGACATAATACGTCATCGGCCGGATTTGTGTATACTGGCCTGAACTGTGAAAGGCAGTGGAAACACAAACCACACACTTCTACAGGAACTTAAAGATCCAGGTTGCAAATTCGGCGACATTGATTTTATTTGGTCTCATTGTACGCAACTATGGTGCGTTAAAGAATGGCTAAATAAAGTGTAAACTGGAATTCAACAAAGCACAGTGGAACAAAACAAAACAAATGTGCAAAAACTATGGGCTACCAAGAGCAGTATATTATTTTTCCCAAAAATTGCAAACATTGTTCAGTAATTGTAGACCTCTGGTGTTGCCTATCTCAGGTTTTCCCTGAAGGCAATGTGGTAGGGGATGCCCCCTGTGATTTTTTTATTAGCAAAATGTTGTGATTCCATGCCCCTCAGTTGATGGCACATTTGAAATTCTGGTGAAAAGTCTGAATCTGAAAAAATAAGATAAAAAATGAATTCAATTTCAAAAAGAAAAATCAGAAACTGAAAAAAAATTTAACTTAAAAAAATATTTGAATATGAAAAAAACCAAAATCATATTAAAAAATATGACAACGGAAACATTCAGAAAATAAATGAATTCAAAAGAATTACCAGAGTGAATCATGATGATATTCAACCTGAAATAAAAATGGTGTGCACTTAATTTTATTTTAAATACACTGATGCATTTTTCAAAATTTTACTTTAAAACTAGATTTTTCCGTTAGGTAATACACTTATCTGGGTTTAGTTTTTTCAAGTACAAAACATTAAGCCCTAATATAGCTTCATATTTAAATTACTGGTCTGGCCAAAATAAACAAAATAAACTTTTGCACGTTTTGTGAATTTTGCTCAACAACACGTAATTTCCCTCTTCTTTGCATTCTGAATAGACCCCTAAATTCTAAAAAAAACTACTGGTTGGAGGCGGCTAACAATACAGGCAATGAAGATACAATCAAATCCACCGATAAAGCTTTCTAAAAAGCACCCCAAAACCTCCAACACTGTTTTATATATATGCTGTGAGTACATATGTAACTTTAATAATAACATGTATTGTTTACAGTATTTAGCTTATTTTAAGCATTTTAAGCACTTATTTTCAGGCTGCATTGATTTCACACAGCATCGACGCATAGGGAGAGGTTTCTGTCTTATCATATAGCATTATTACTTAACCTTTCAAATAAGAACATACAAAAGTGACCTAAGATGTCCGCTCTTGTAGGTTGTATCTTTCAGCACTTGTGTTCTCCTTGAGCTCGTGAATTTAGAATAACAGTCACTCATTCCTGGCGATGTTGCGATGGTCTTATGCCATTTGTTGAAAACCCCTATAGTATCAAATTGGTAGCGTGTGGATTTTGGAAGTTTACCAACTTTCCAGCTTGGTGCAACAACCTTCTACGTACAGGTGGGATGCAGGATTTGTAATGAAGCATTAATTTGAATAGCTAGCTACTGGATAGTGGTCAGAGAAGCAGTGTGAGCAAGGTGATGTTTCATGACTCCAAAAATGTAGTTCCTCCATGTTAGCTCCTACAATAACAATGTCATTATAGCTTGCTTAAAATGCACTTCACGGAATGTAATAGGAACAGTCTTGGCGGTTTTTGTTTTGTTCAGACCACATAGTAGGCGTAATAGTTGAATCCCTAATCCTTCCATTGTTAGCGGCAATTTGTCCACTATTTGAAAAGGAAAAATATGTGTGTTCTTGCCTCGATTAGGGATTGTGGATGATGGGAAAAAGTTCTGTAAAAAGCACCATCCCTTGTCCCAAGTGACCAAAAGGTTACCAAATGCGAGAAAAAAGCACCATCCTCTCAGTTTTGCCTGCGAGAGGCAATGATGAGAGGTATAGCAGATTATTCTCGCTTAACAAGTGGCTGGCTAGTTTGTGTAGAGAACAGGGACCAATGTTTATTGATAATTGGCCCTCTTTCCGAGGAAAACCGGGCTTGCTGATGAGGGACGGCCTTCAACCTAACCAGGAAGGCGCCTTCACTCTGTCTAGTAACATAGATTATTGGTTGAGTCAAACTTAAATGTAGAATATATGTAGAATATCTTTATATTATTCATATATTATATGTAATATATGTAATATACTATATATATTATATTATTTATTATTATCATTGTTTATTGTGAGCGAACTGTGATGCTGAATTTCCCCCAGGAATCAATAAAGTACTTTCTATTCTATTGTATTTTATTCTATTGACTAACAACACAAGAGTTAGCCTGGTCACAGGCAAATACAAGGGGTCAGGGGGTCCCCACATCTGCGGTCCCCTCCAAGGTTTCTCTATGTATCCCATTGGGTTCAGTTTTTTCTTGCCCTGATGTGGGATCTGGGCAGAGGTAGGTCGTTGTGGCTTGTGCAGCCCTTTGAGACACTTGTGATGAAGGGCTATATAAACAAACTTTGATTGATTGATTAATTGAGTTTTGTAACATGAACCTGAATGCACCTCCTAGTTCGTTTTGAAACATCTATCTGAGGTCTCATCAATGAACACCCATGGACATGTTCCATTAGCAGCCACGCTGTAACATTGCCTCCATGTGTGACACGTTGACTCAGTTTATCGCTTTTTCACATAGATAACCTTGGTTCAAAATATCCCAAAAATCGATGTTTTTCTGGAAAAGTATAAACTGGCTTTCTTGTAAATGAAACCAGTGGTTTTGACAAAGATGCCCCAACCTTATGCAGGATATTACTTAACACCTATTTAAGTTTTCTTCTGTAAATATCTCCTTTACTTGGGGGTAGTTTTTGTTGTATTGTTGTACTTTACAACGCTACTGCCAGAGCTTGGGGACTACTTTATGCATAGCAATACATGTTCTTCTACGTACTTTTTGGGCTATAAGCATTAGCTTATGGCTAGACATGGACATAATTGTTTTTTCCAACCATGGGAATCAAGCAAATGAGTGTGAATGACTGAGAAAAACATGATATTTATGGAATTAAAGCAGTGTTTCTCAAATAGTAGGTCAGGACCACGTGGGTGGTTGGGAGCAGCAGGGTTGATTTTCATTATTTGTTTCTACACTCCAGTATTCATGTTAGAATGATACACAATCTTGCAGCTGGGCAGCAACAGTGCTTAGTGTAATCAACAGGCTCCCTGTTCTAGCCAGTAGTAGTAAGTAAGGCAGAAAATGAAAATGGTTGAGCGCTATATTAAAGAAATTATCAAAAAACACGACAGAGTCCAGTGTATGCTTTCTTGTCTGCGCCACACTAAGGATGTTAGAAGATATAAACGGTGGACATTTATCCATGAAATATGGAGAAGCAGCTGGTGTTTTGTTTTGACATTTCTTTATGAAACTATTGTAGCTGTTAGTAGTAAATTCTGTTGTATTGTATATAATAAAATATTTGTATGGACCAAATGTGTTGCATATTCAAATAGTGATTTTTGTGGGCCAACCACCAAATTAATTAATTTTTACTTATTCGACACTGATTAGCAACACAGGTTTTTCACGGTACGATCTGTGTCACAGACTGTTATACTCGTACCCTAAGGACACCTACTGTACGAGTTAAATTGGTTCTGTGATGGAATTCGCAGCCCAAACTACTCATGAAATGAATTGAAATTAAGTCATTTTAACACATAAAATGCTGTTTCTTCAAGCTGACAAACATTGTATCATGAAATACTGTAATAACGTCCAGCACTTACATTGGATAGTAGACTTCGATGGTATCTCCTTCCAGACGCTGGTCCTTTAAACACACCATCAGCAGCTTTTCCATATTTTCATGGATAAATGTTATTGACCTATTTTGCTTCAGTATGGTGCATATATTGTGATAGTGATACACTCCTACTACTTCATCAAGTAAGCCACACGCACACCTTTGCCATGTTTTTTGCTGATTTCTTTCTTTAGTTCAATGAATATATCGTGCTTCTTTTCCTCACCACTGTCCTTCACACTCCTTTAAAACCATGGTTGGAAAAGTTTTGTTTGTCCAATTATCCGTCTAATAGCTAGCTACTAGCTAGTTTGCAATCAAGTTAGACACGAGATGTTTTGGTCGGATCTTACAGGGTTCTCTATTTCATATGGCAACTACCAATGGGGAGGCTCAAAACCTAAAGTTTTGCTCGCACCCTAATGCATAATTAGAGAGCTCGTATCTTCCCAAAAAGGATTTATTTGACTCTCTTTGACTAAGCATATTGATAGTTTAAACTGATTCATTTATTTACAGTCAATGATTAGTTGATTGGCAAAAAGTTGTTTTCTAAGTGCACAGACCTCATTTGCAACTTGTTCTACCTCAAAGAAAAATGTTAAACACTCATATAAACAAGGCATAAGCTAGTTTAGTGATGTACTTGGATTTGGAACACATTTTTCACCATAACTTTAGAACATGTGAAAAAATAACAACTCGAGTTGACTTCCCTGACAGTTATTGCATTCATGTCGGATACAGTGTGTTTATCTTCGTCATGTTCAGACGTTGGCAAGTGAAGGACACAGTTGCGTTATCATTTGTTGTTTAATGTCGCCATGTGTTGCATCAAAGCATGGTTGCATGTTTAAACATCTTTTTAAAAAAAGTACAAAGGAAATAACATTGTGAGATTAAACAGTGACATAATCGATCAGTATAATACATCAATTAAATGTGGCCTGTCTGAATTGAAGCTATGTTCTTCTTGATCCAGCAGCATTTTTACTCCCATACATATTAAAATTATGTGATTTAGGTTTCATAAGAGAAAAAATGTATCACCCAGTGCCAAAAATGCAGCCAATCAACAGAAAAAAAACAATGACCTGCATATTTGTTTATAAAAAAAAAAATAAAAAAAAATTTTTGGCGGAATATAATCAGCAAATCACTACTGTAAAAGTGTAAATCAGAAAAAAAAAATTCAAAGAAAACTGATTTTTTTAAACCAGATAAGTTATTGCAAGCAATGGAAATTAGAAATGCATTATGATCAATATTACTCACTACCATAAAAAAATGTAAAAAGAACAAATATTAGATGATGCCTATCAAAGTGCATAATGTTTGCAATCCATTTCATGTCCGTGCCTCCAGTTAGCAATGAGAAAAATGGTCCTGCTTTATGTTACATCCTGTAGTAAATTAATATATTCCTTCATACAATATAGCATAGCCTGAGGTGACTTGATTGCTATTGTTGACAATAGTCATAAAAGTATTCGCGTCTCTCGTCATCGCACACGGCAAAGACATTTGGCGATGCCATGAAAGATGTTTTACTGCACTGTTAGTAAAAAGAAAGAGGGGAAAAAAAGTTGAATGCTAATGTAGCAAAATAGAATCCAGTATCTCTTTTTACTTCCATTTCCACCATGACAGTGCTTAGTCGTACAGAGTCAGTCGTACAGAGTGCTTCTAGAGTACTGGGAGCCACAATGGTCACATAGTCCACAAAAAAGGCTGTGGAGTGGATTTTTCAATCAGATTTTTCAGATGTCTAGAGCACCCTTGGAAAGACCCGAAATATGTGTAATTGTTATAGTCCTTCCGTATGTTTACTTGCTCAGTTAAAGTCACCATGAGTCTGGCATTATTAGGATGTTTGAATCAAAACACAAAGAGTGGTGGACTGGAAATCCAACTTTGATTGGATGGAAATGTAATTAGGAGTCAATGCGTTTCGGTGTCAAAGATCACAGGTAGGCCTCCACCCGTTCCCATGGTTGCATCTCCATAAAGAAGCTTTCACACAGACCAAAGCTCTGATCCAGAGTCAACGAGATGGACTGCACCTCCTCTTTGATCTCTTCCCAGGGCTGCAGCACCGTCTCCTCTGGCTGCTCCTGGAATAGCGAGGAAGCCTCGTCGAAATTCTCCATGTGATGCTGACCCTGCAGGAGCTGATCTTGTCCATCCAGCAGTCGAGGGTGCTGCTGTGGCGGCGGCATGTGCAGCTCCGCCACATTGACGTCCGGGTTGCCGTAGGACGACTGGGGGTGGTTCAGGTGCTGACTCTGTCCCATGAGGTCCCCTGTCCCGCACCAGCTCCCCAGCCCGGCCGAGTGCTGCCTCCCTTGCATGGTAACTTCCATCTCGCAGCCCAGTGAGCTCAGCGCCATGTTAATGTCCAAATCCTCGAAGGTGCTACAATTCCCACTCAGGACGTCATCAAAAATGGATGTCAGGTCAAAATCCCCTCTCAGGATGTCTGCTTTGCTGGCGTCCGTCGCCAGAAGAGGGGACTCAGTTGCCCTTTGAGCTTTGATGTTGCTCTTTCTTTTATCGCCTAGATCCTTGCCACTTTGGTACGGGCAGCCATCATTGATCCTGTGGTAACTTGGAACCAATTTGTTCTGTCTGTGAGCGCCACTGCTGTTGTTGTTGTAGCTGTTTGCAGACATCCTCCTGCGCTTGAAGATGCCATTGACAAACATGTCAGCATACTGAGGATCAATCTGCCAGAAGCCTCCTTTACCCGGTTCATCCTTCTGTCTGGGGACCTTCTTGAAACACTTGTTGAGGGACAGGTTGTGACGAATTGAGTTCTGTGAAGACGAGAACAAATATTTGAGCAACTATTCCTTTCGACACAATTTTTATGATTAGAAATCAGGTCTCAAAACTTTTATTATGGGCCTGCTGCAATGCAATCAGCCCATATAATTATTGCTCATACTTCAACTTTTTATTATAGTTCCGCACGTTTCTCTTATTTTTAATACGTGACAAACCGGCCAACGAACCCACACATATGTTGTACCGTCGGAAAGGTCTCGTTTGCACAGATGGGGGTACTTCAAGGTGGGAACATTTTGTGTTACCATGGCAACGCTATTCACGAATAAACAAAACAAATGGGCCAATTGAATTGGTAAGCACCTTTTATGATGGCAGATATTTCCAGCAAAGCGCTCCAAACTGCGAGATTACCTCCTCCTGTCGCGCTAACATTAGCATGCCAACTTTTTGACCTAGTTTTGCAACCGTTCACACCAGAGTCATACAACTCGGTATG
Organism: Nerophis ophidion; assembly: GCF_033978795.1. Classification (NCBI taxonomy): domain Eukaryota; kingdom Metazoa; phylum Chordata; class Actinopteri; order Syngnathiformes; family Syngnathidae; genus Nerophis; species Nerophis ophidion. The sequence continues at coordinate 53,088,014 of NC_084618.1, forward strand.
TGACATTTGTTAACTGTGAGAATGCAAACAATAGCATGCTGGCAAGCTAACTTAAGCATGCTAAGTTTTCCATCTACTTTTACATTTTCGTAGCCGTACACCTTTGAGTCATAAAACTTGGTACATGAAACATGCTAACTGTCATCATGCAAACGTTCGCACACATGCTAAATGTTAGCATTTTGATGTAAGCATACTAACAAGTTTTAGGCTAGCTGTGTAGCTTATTTTCTACAGTTACACCTAAAACTTACCATGAATTGATTAACGTGGACCCCGACTTAAACAAGTTGAAAAAGTTATTCGGGTGTTACCATTTAGTGGTCAATTGTATGGAATATGTACTGAACTGTGCAATCTACTAATAAAAGTTTCAATCAATCAATCAATAAAAACTCTCAGATTCAGACACTCGGCCCCATCTTAAAAGCAAGGCAGCTTCCGACGACCCCTGGCCAGAGTTCCAGGGCACAGATAGCAGACCCATCACATTTTTCCTAGTTAAACAATACAGAAAATGCTATGATGTAACCTTGTACGGTACTTACACTAGGCAACAGCTACAGTGTGACCTAATTGTACTGCTGCGTCAGAATGATTGCAATACAATCACTCCTCACAAGGTCTAATGATTGCTGGCACATTATTAATGGAAAATAATTCAACTGAGGGGGTGTCTCGATCTGAGTGGATATCGGTCAGTTTTTAGAAAAAAATAAATATTATCAGATAACGACTTGCATCTAAAATTGCAGATGTTAGCTCAGATACAATCAGTCCTGCAGCGTGTTGACTTGTAAAAAGTTGCACAGACAGTTAACATCTAAATGTTCTCCTGTTCATAAGTGTTTTTTGTATTTTAGTGAAGTTATTTATTAAAGGTAAACACGGTACGCTATACTGTAGGCTACTAGGAGCTAGCGGCTACACAACAGCTAAACACACAATAGCACACAAGCTAGACATATGTAATTAGTGTCCCTAATTGAACAATATTGACGTCTAAAACACGGCATTTGTCATTATAACAAGTATCAAAAAATAATGCTTGTATATTATACACTAACATATGTGTCTGGATCATTCAACCGCATCATGAGTCATACGCTTAACCTATATTGAGACCATGAAGTGTCGGCAAAAACAAATTATCACTCCACTTTAATTTGATCTAAGACAGCGGGTTGTCCCCATACAACCATTTTTTTTTACTTCTGATACCATGACGATATTGGACCTTAGAGTAATGGCCGAGAGACCAATGGTAGGTGTGAATGGTAGGTCACTCCTTTGCGACCACATCGATGTGCGTGATACAGACATGTCATTTAATTAATGCAATCACTGCTGCCCCCACGTGATTAAGCACATCCGCCGAATTGCAGAGGAAGAAAATTCACATTCATCGAAAAAAGACTGCAAATAAATTGATAAGGTGAATGGAATTCTTATTCTATTGTGTTTTTTGCATTGAGGAAAAATAAGTTAATCACTTAAGTTGTTAATTGAGTCTTGAGCAAAAGGGAAAATTAGAGTGCAATGCTTGGCTGCAACCAGCAGTGGCGTTGTTGATTCAGTCTTAACAAATTTGTAGTGTGAAGAAGAACAGCATGACAAATGGTCATACTTTTTTAGACATCCTTATTCTGCTCAACATGCCACTGTAGTGAAAACAGTTCAGAACATTAAATGAAATTCTCATTCCCAATTGGAAAGATTTTTTTAAATAATAATGGCAGTCTGATTTGGAATTTCTTGTTAAGAATAATCCTTTTTTGTATAACTTTTATGCTGAGACTCCTCTTTTTATTTTGAAACCTTTTATTTTGGAATTGTCACTTCCACTACCGGTTTTATTATATTGAGTTGTACACAAGTACAATTCTTGTATTTAAGATACTACACTAAAGCAATGCCCCATGTATACACTTGTCTGAAATGGTTTCCCTAACTTTCCAGAAAAAATCCCTTATGTTTATGGTATGCTCATAGCAAAAATACATGCACATGTGTAATAGCCAATTATGCAAATCACTCCACGAAACCTATTGCAGTCCTGTGGGAAACGCTGTAGAATAAAAGGACGTTTTGTTTAATTTCGGTCTCAACAAATTTAACACCCCTGTTGTCACATCCTGTTTGACAGTGCTTTAAACTTAGCTGAAATTTGGAAAATTCCTGGAAATTTAGGTTAAATTGACAACTGTAAAACATCAGGGGCATTCGGTTTTAGCGCTATAGGGAAAAAGGACTGCAGCAACCACCAGAGGTGCTGTTGAGTTAGTGGTCTAAAGAGCAGAAACATGACCTCAACATTGGCATTGAAACAGGCGTTCAGAACCTTAAGAGAGCCTTTTTCTTATGTCCTTAAAAATACTTTCTTCATAGTCCATTTTTTTTCATAGTAGATAATGAAAATGTAGTCTTCAGTGCCTTTCTCCAGTTTAAAAACAAAGCACTGTTGTCTGTCTGTGTTGGCCTTGCGATGAGTTGGCGACTTGTCCAGGGTGTACGCCGCCTTCCGCCCGAATGCAACCCCCCACGACTCCAAAAGGGACGAGCAATTTAAAATGGATGGATGAATGTATTCACTGTAAAAACAACTGAAAACACAGTCACGCTTAAAAATGTGTGTCTTTGCTAAAAATGTGGTCAAACTGAAACTAGAATGCAAAATAGATTGCAGTACTTGGCTGTTGATGCAATATTCTAAGAATCAACGATAAGGAATACAAGCTACATCAGACATGTTGTGTTCTGTTCAAAACAACATTGCAACAGGTCTTCAGAACATTAATAGAGCTATTTTCCCATATCAGTAAAACAAAACGGTTAAAAAAATGTGGTGTAATCCTGAATTGTAAAATTGTTCAAGTGCAAAATTGAGTGCCTTGTGCATATTCTTTTTAAGGGGCTACATCATTGTTTAGTTTATTAAGGATCCCCATTAGTCTACACCGCAGTGGAGACTATTCTTCCTGGGGTCAAACTTGAAACAAATCCGGCATTAAAACAGGAGTTCAGCACATTTGAGACTTGCTCGTTCCATAAATTGTAAGACCTTAGGAGCAAAATGTAGTGCACTTCTTTTCTCCAACCTGCAGAGGCACTGTAGATTCAATGTTCAAAGAACATAAATCGACTACAAGGACTATAAGCTACACTATGTCACACGCATGTTGTGTCCCGCTCAATATGTCAACACCTTCCGATTCTCTAATCCAAATAATATTGTTTGACAACTTTTAATTGATAGAGATTGTTGCCTTTCATAACTGTTCTGCAACTGGCTTATGAGCTGCCAAGTCCAACCAATCTTTACCACAGCTGTGTTACATGCAAATGATTGTACTCACATTAACTTCAAAAGGAATGAGACACAATTACGTTTCAATAGTCCATGTAACACACATGCAGAAGAGGGTGTCTTGGTAGAAAATCAGCTCAAATTTGAGAGAAAGCTGTAGTCCATCCACAGTACAAAGGCGCTTCTAAGATACACATTTTCACCGCAAATTTCTTTCATGTAGCATTATCAGTGGATGATTAGAGGCAGTCCTGGGTTCAAATCCAGGCTCGGGATCTTTCTGTGTGGAGTTTGCATGTTCTCCCCGTGAATGCGTGGGTTCCCTCCGGGTACTCCGGCTTCCTCCCACTTCCAAAAACATGCACCTGGGGATAGGTTGATTGGCAACACTAAATTGGCCCTAGTGTGTGAATGTGAGTTTGAATGTTGTCTGTCTATCTGTGTTGGCCCTGCGATGAGGTGGCGACTTGTCCAGGGTGTACCACGCCTTCTGCCCGATTGTAGCTGAGATAGGCGCCAGCGCCCCCCGTGACCCCAAAAGGGAATAAGCGGTAGAAAATGGATGGACGGATGGATTAGAGGAAAAGGAAGCACGATACACACAAAGACCGAGCAGGACGAAACAAGAAGCTAACGGTGAAAGAATCAATGTAAAGTAAGGAGGATCAACCCAGACGTCGACACTATCGATACCTGGTCTCGTGTCAGTGTATAAATGATACTGAAATGATGATGTTAATATTTTTTTTCTTTTGTTTTTATTATTACAACATATTTTTGGGTGTTTTTTGTTGATGTTTACAAACTCAGGGAGTAAGTCTCTGGATACAGGAAGGTTTTAAGGGTAAAACTTAATTGACTTAAATGGGAGCCCATAGTAGCTTTTGTTTTTGTTCAGTTATTGCCCACTAGCCATTTTATTTTGTTAATATGTTGATATGTCATCTATCTGATTTACAACAATTCAAGAAAATTATTTATTGAATAAGATAAGCTTTCTATTTTTTTTAAAAATGTAATTTTTGTGTTTACTTTAGTTACTCGCTGTAAAACATTTTCTATATTCATCGGATCGGAACTCGAAATCGGATCGGAGGCCCAAAAAATCGGATTGGGATCAGAGGCCAAAAATGTTGATTAGGACATCCCCACAAAATGATTACACATTTTTGTCATACAGAACACAGGTGTCAAACTTAAGCCACCTGGGCCACATCATTTTTATTTTGCCAGCCACATAATTTTTGGGGATGGCGTGGCGAATTTGGTAGAGTGGCTGTGCCAGTAATCTGAGGGTTTACTGGTTCAATCCCCACCTTCTACTATCAAAGTCACGTCCGTTGTGTCCTTGGGCAAGACACTTCACCCTTGCTCCTGATGGGTCCTGGTGAGCGCCTTGCATGGCAGCTCCCAGCGTCAGTGTGTGAATGTGTGTGTGAATGGGCGAATGTGGAAATACTGCCAAAGCGCTTTGGGCTCCTTAAAAAGGGGTAGAAAAGCGCTATACAAGTACAACCCATATACCATTTACCATTTTAATGACCTTCAAAAGGCTGGAAATTAAAAAAGCATGTTTCGACTACATGCATTTGTTCTTTCAGTTATGACAGGAAAATGTACTGCATGCCATTGCATACATAGTCTACACCAGGGGTGTCAAACTCCTTTTAGATTGGGGGCCACATGGACAAAAAACTCCTCCCAAGTGGGCCAGACTGGTAAAATCACAGCACAAAAACAGTATTGTATCTTTATTTGTCATTATTTATATTTTCTGAATAAATTATGTGATAATGTTCATCAGTCAACTCATTGGTGTTAATTTTCAATCTATCGAGATAAAAAAAAATACCAAAATCAAATTACAGGATGTTATTTATGTATGTAGTTTGCTAATTTTCCTCGACTGGTGCACTAACATTGTGTGGTTTATTTGTTTTACATATGTAGCATCATCTACAAAGATACAAAGAATTGCTATTGTGACATCTAGTGGACACATTTCGAACAGCCATTTCTTTTATTCAAAGATTTCAGCTAATTTTTATATTAAGCAAACTCCTACCGTGGGTTAGATAAAGCCTGTTTGCGGGCCGGATCCATATGTTTGACACCCCTGGTCTACACCTAATAGTACGTTATCATGCAACAAGATGTTTTCAAGCATTTTTGAAGGGGTGTGGGTATCAAAAATGAAGGCTTAAATATCTGCTTGTCACCTTTCAAAGAGTTATCCATCAGTCTGTCTGTCAAGTATACTAATCAAAAACATTTGCCTTTGCAAATCTTGTAACAAAACATCATAATCCATCCATCCATCCATCCATTTTCTACCGTTTGTCCCATTCTGGGTTGCGGGGGGTACTGGAGCCTATCTCAGCTGCATTTGGGCGGTGTACACCTTGGACAAGTCGCCACCTCATCACAGGGCCCACACGGATAGACAGACAACATTCACACTCACATTCACATACTAGGGCCAATTTAGTGTTGCCAATCAACCTATCCCCAGGTGCATGTTTTTGGGGGTGGGATGAAGCCAGAGTACTCAAAAGGGAACCCACGCAGTCACGGGGAGAACATGCAAACTCCACACAGACAGATCCCGAGCCTGGGATTGAACTCAGGACCTTCATATTGTGAGGCACATGCACTAAACCCTGATCCACCGTGCCCAGGTGCAATGATAATCCCCTCAGTTCCCACCAAAAACGGATTAACTCGCTGAAATATAAAGACAAAATAACATATCCATAAACGTAGATGGATATGAAAAAGTATAATATATATCTGTACAGTAATCTATTTATATCTGCACCTTATTGCTCTTTTATCCTGCACTACAACGAGCTAATGCAACAAAATGTTGTTGTAATGTGTACTGAAAAGTTCTAATTTGAATGACAATAAAAGGAAGTCTAAATCTATACATGTTTATCATCATATATGGCCCACTGAGGGCCGCTATAATTGCAAAGTGGCCCTCAATAAAACCAAGTTTGACACCCTTGGGTTCTCAAACTGTGGTACATGTACCACTGGCGGTATGCGGGCTCCCTCTAGTTGTATGCCAAATAATCACTTGATTGGAGTGTTTTATTTTCCTATATCCACAGTGCAAGGGTTCAAATTGTGTGTAATGAGTGGCCAAAATATTAAATATAATTGTTAAATAAATCCTCTACCTTGTTTTTAATGTATATTTAGGTCTACTTCGCTACTGTATTCTAAAGGCCTGCTGAAACCCACTACTACCGACCATCTGATAGTTTATACATCAATGATGAAATATTAACATTGCAACACATGCCAACACAGCCTTTTTAGTTTACTGGATTACAATTTTAAATTTCCCAGGAGTTTCGTCTTGAAAACGCCGTGTAATGATGACGTGTACGCAAAACGTCACAGGTTTTATGAGTGCTGCACACACACAAAGCTAAAAGTCGTCTGCTTTAACCGCATAATTACACAGTATTTTGGAGATCTGTGTTGCTGAATCTTTTACAATTTGTTCAATTAATATTGGAGAAGTCACAGTAGAAAGATGGAGTTGGGAAGCTTTAGCCTTTAGCCACACAAACACACGGTGGTTCCTTGTTTAAATTCATGGAGGTAAAACTTTACTATGGATCAGAGCGTGGTCAAGCAAACATGAATCACGACGGAATGTCAACCAGCAGGTTTCGGTGAGAAAATTGTGGTAAAAAGTCGCTTCTTACCGGAGAAAAGCTGAGCTTGTGCCGTCCATAAAGCTGGTGTCGGCTCCCCTGAGACATTGGCGTCAACACACCCGTGGACGTACACCTCCGACTATCAGGTGCTATTAAACTCACTAAAACACTAGCAACACAATAGAAGATAAGGGATTTCCCAGAATTATCTTAGTAAATGTCTCTAAAAACATCGGAATCCGTCCCAATGCAATCGCGTTTTTTTTTTTCTAGTCCGTCGCTATCAACATCCTCAAACACGAATCTTTCATCCTCGCTCAAATTAATGGGGAAATTGTCGTTTTCTCGGTCCAAATAGCTCTTTTTGTTGGACGCTCCCATTAAAAACAATGTGAATATGTGAGGAGCCCCAACACGTGTGACGTCATCGCCTACTACTTCCGGTAGAGGCAGGGCTTTTCTCTTAGCACCGAAAGTTGCAAACTTTATCGTGGATGTTCTCTACTAAATCCTTTCAGCAAAAATATGGCAATATCGCGAAATGATCAAGTATGACACATAGAATGGACCTGCTATCCCCGTTTAAATAAGAAAATCTCATTTCAGTAGGCCTTTAATATTTGCCCACCATGTTGGTAATCTGAAGTGGTAATTGGTGGAAAAAGTTTGGCAACCACCGCTTTAGATTACATAAAATGCATTCACAGTGGAAAAGGATAAACCGCACAAGTGACTTTGAGGCATATTTTAAAATCAGTGCAACGGTAACAGTAATGGAACATATATTTAGTTGTTGTGTGTTTGTGTATATGGAAGCAAATGCACCTAATGAGGCTTTCAGGGAAACGCTGTTCGTTTTCAAACATGGTCAGCTGTGCTTTGCGGATATCTCTCTCAGGAGTGCTCATTAGCACACAAGTGCTCCCTGCACCCCAGGCACCATAAACCCATACGGAGGAGAGGAAATTTGGAAGCCAATGTTAACGAATATGTGCTTTTGGTCCCATTTAATGATTCTTTCCCCCATCACACCTGTGCGCCTGTTGCTGACACAGGAGTCAATTACTCTTGTCTCCCTCAGTTATTTATCTGACTCATCAATAATTGAGGTGCTCTGCAGTTACCTGCCAGCTGGGCTCCGCATGTCTGTAGTAACAGAAGTTATCGGTGATCCAGTTGTAGATGGTGGATAAAGTCACTTTGGGCTGCTTGCTGGCCTGCATGGCCATGCAGATGAGAGAGGCGTAGGAATAAGGCGGTTTCACTTTCGGGTTCGTCTTGTAGTCGACCTCCACGGGGGGGCTGGCCTGGATCGGAATGGAAGGGTAGCCGCCGGCGAGTTGCGCGTAATTGGACAAAGTGGAGTCGCTCCCGGAGGTGACCGGGCTGCCGAGGTAGAGCGGCATCCCGGTGGCGGCGGTGTCTCCCGCGGGCGGGCTGGAGGGCGACTCCGTGCCCCCTCTGGCGGGGAAACGTGTCAGATAGAGGTGCTGATGATGCGAGGATGCGGAGGAGGAGAAGCCGGCGTGCGCCGCGGCCGCGTTGGGCGGCTCCGGCTCCGCGCTCACGATGGAGAAATTCTGCAGCCAGTGGAGGCTTGTGAGGCTGTCATCCAGCGGGGCAGAGTCCGATGAGGTGACTGGATCGTGCAGCCATTTCTCCCTGAACTTAGTAGCGATCTCCGGGCTTGTCAGAACCGGCATCCTTGGTCGTGGGCCGAATAATCAGCAGATTGGCATTTAAAGTTGGCTCGGACCCTTTAGAGGGGAAGTGGAACAAAGCACGATTTTTGATAGTGTTTTAAAGCATGCATTTAAAAAAAAGTCACGTTAAAACAGATTAAATGTTACCTTATTGTTTTTTCTGCAAAAGGATGCACCTGTTGCAGCGCGTCCTGCCTCTTTAAGGACTCCAGCAGCGCGTCAGGTTTGCGCGCAACAAGTGCTTTGCTTTGCTTTTGGACAAATCCGGAATAGATCTTAGATCACGTCCATGTCGGTGGTTTAAGTTGATGCTGCGCAGCTCCTGTGGAGTCAAGACGTGAGACGGTGAGGAAGACGTATACAATAAGACGGGCTGCCTGAGCTCACCCCCCCTCACCCCTTTCAATGACTGGAAGGAGCTCTGATTGGCTGCTGGCTCTTTCTCTCAAATCCCTCTTATTTCGAATTCACCTCCCTGCTCTTACACCCACTGAAATTTGACCTAGGAGCGCGCCTTCAGCCTGCTGCGCGCCACACGTCCCGCTATCAGATACACTTTGGCACCTGCAAAACTACTACCGACAAAGGCCAAAAACGGTTTTGAGACTTTCGAGTTGGCACACAGGCACTGAATAGTGTTCAGGGCCAAATCCAGGCCCTGTGCATACAGTACATATATGCAAGAGCACTTGATTTTTGCAGTTTTTGGTGGGGGCTGGGTAGCTATTGTTGCTGGACAAAGTTTTTGTTCACATGCTCGACCAGCGGTATTGTGAGAGAGTGCAACAAACTGGATTAATATTGATCATACAAAAGGAAGGAACATATCAAGGGAGTGTAATGAAACAAACTGAACCTTGTTTCAAGGGCTCGTAAAATACCGTATTTCCTTGAATTGCCGCAGTGTATATAGCAGGGGTAGGGAACCTATGGCTCTATAGCCAGATGTGGCTCTTTTGATGACTGCATCTGGCTCTCAGATAAATCTTAGCTGACATTGCTTAACACGATAAGTAATGAATAATTCCGCTGGTAATCACGGTGTCAAAAATAACGTTCAAAATATAAAACATTCTCATGCATTTTCATCCATCCATCCGGTTTCTACTGCACCTGTTCAAGAAGTCGCATTAATGGTAAGAAGTAATTTATTTATTTTTGGTTAGCTTCATAATAACAATGTTATTAAAAAGAATAAGAGACTTATTATACTCTAAAAATGTTGGTATTTCTTAAAAATGCACGCATATATAGTTGTATTCATCCATCCATCCATCCACCCATCTTCTTCCGCTTATCCGAGGTCGGGTCGCGGGGGTAGCAGCCTAAGCAGGGAAGCCCAGACTTCCCTCTCCCCAGCCACTTCGTCTAGCTATTCCCGGGGGATCTCGAGGCGTTCCCAGGCCAGCCGGGAGACATAGTCTTCCCAACGTGTCCTGGGTCTTCCCCGTGGCCTCCTACCGGTTGGACGTGCCCTAAACACCTCCCTCGGGAGGCATTCGGGTGGCATCCTGACCAGATGCCCGAACCACCTCATCTGGCTCCTCTCGATGTGGAGGAGCAGCGGCTTTACTTTGAGTTCCTCCCGGATGGCAGAGCTTCTCACCCTATCTCTAAGGGAGAGCCCCGCCACACGGCGGAGGAAACTCATTTCGGCCGCTTGTACCCGTGATCTTATCCTTTCGGTCATGACCCAAAGCTCATGACCACAGGTGAGGATGGGAACGTAGATCGACCGGTAAATTGAGAGCTTTGCCTTCCGGCTCAGCTCCTTCTTCACCACAACGGATCGGTACAACATCCACATTACAGAAGACGCCGCACCGATCCGTATTAAGTAGTTGTATTCAGTGTTAAAAAAATTTTTTTTATGGCTCTCACTGAAATATTTTTAAAAATGTTTGGCTTGTATGGCTCTCTCAGCCAAAAAGGTTCCCGACCCCTGGTATATAGTATGCGCCTGCCTAGAATTACTGCCGGGTCAAACTCACTTCCCAAAATAATTAGCGCATGCTTAGTATTACCGCCTGGTCAAACTTGTGACGTCATGAGTGACACTTCCCCTGTCATTGTTTATTGTTTATTGAATGGATCCCCATTAGCTGATGCCTAGGCGACTGCTAGTCTTCCTGGGGTCCATATAGGAGCATACAAAATTAAAAAACAAAGAATACATGCATTACCAAACATTATACAATGGAAAAATACAACATAAGATAAAATAGCTAGTTAAAACCAGTATTAAAAATTCACGTCATGTGGGTAGCTGCAATAGGTGAATCTTCAAAGCTGTCTTGAACGACAATTTACTTTGTGAGAGATTAATGTGTGATGGCGATATATTCCAGAATGATATACATCTTTACATGACTGTATGTTTGAGGAGATTGGTCCTGGGAGCAGAAAGTCCCAAATAGCCATTGCTTGCATTCCTAGTGTCATAAGTATGTGTATTAGTTGATTTTAAAAACTGTTTGTAAAAGTAATCTGGTGATTGATCTAAAACGATAGAAGAGGCTGATTTCAATACCGGTAATTTGAAATTGTATAAAGGGAAGATGATTAAGGGCTATTCAGTAGGATTTAAGGTCCGCACTCAAATGTTTACTGCATGCCTTTGGTAAGTGCCGGAGTGAGAAGAGGTTTTAAAATAATTAGCGCATGCTTACTTTTACCGCATGCCTTTGGTAAGCGCAAGAGTGAGAAGAGGTTTTAAATTAATTAGCACCCCGGCGGCAATTCAAGGAAATATGGTACGTAATATTATGGGAATTGATCCATTTGAGCACTTCCAAAAGATGAGATTTTAGCAAGCTTTGTCCTCCATCTCTGTTGTCAAGGGAGTTCGTTTTTATACAGGCCAGAAATTTCAGAATGCAAAGGTTCACAGACAAACCAACTTGGGGTGTTTGAAAGGAGGCCCAGTGATCTGGAATGAGATTGATAGCTCTATAAAAGAACCAAATTCTTCAAACAATAAACAATTTTAAAAAGTGTTTTAAACTCAATTTATTGCAACAACATGCTTGGAATATTTAGCACACCCCTTATGGTTAAGGAATTCACATTAGTCGCATCATTTTGGTCTTGGCCTCTGTATGTATGATGAGATTATCGCAGATCTTCAAGATGCAACCTTTTAATCAAATTTGAATAATAGGACATTGAGACGGATTTGGTGGATTTTAACTTCCTTTTTTATTTATAAATGAAGTTGTAAATGGGTAGTTGGTGGGTAGATGCTGAAATGTATTGTATTGTATTGTATTTTGTATATTATATGATAATGTATATTTTAACTGTGGGGCCCCGACCATAAGCTGTGCTTCTAGGGATGACCATTTTGCAGAACGGACTCTGATATTAACAAAAGAAACAATAATGAACTACAAAACTATGTCTGTCTGTAAATACATAAATACATTTAAAACATTTAAAAAAGAAAGATCTTTGAATTTGACATTAGAAAAAGAAGACTGTCATCCTTTAAGAGAAAAGTGTAAACACTACGTGTCACTGTGTGCAGGTGTCTCCGGGAGAAATATGTTTCAAAGTAAACATATTTCAAGTCTGAAATACATTGTGCAAAAAGCAGCACTGAGTAATTTTTCAACCTTCATACAACATTTTCATAGCTTTAGGGATGACACAACTGCCATATTTTCCAGACTATAAGTCGCACTTAAAATCCTTTTTATTTGGCTCAAAACTTGACTGTGCGCTTAATGTATGGAATCATTCTGGTTTTGCTCACCGACCTCAAAGCTATTTTATTCGGTACATGGTGTAATGATAAGTGTGACCAGTAGATGGCAGTCAAACATAAGAGATATGTGTACACTGCAATATGATAGCAATATCACTCAAGTAAACACCAACATTTTATATGTTCCACTGAAAATATAGAAAAATCTATCAAAATGTTTTAATACGACTTTGGTAAGCTATGAAGCCGTGTCGCTTGGTGGATTGTCGGCGTATTAAACATACGAGTATTACTGTGGTGTGTGTATAAGGTAAGACATATTATCTGGCGTTTGGTTTCACAATATTATGCAAAAGCAACTTTTCTTACCTTCTGGTACCTGTTGATCTGTGTTTGGGATCTGCATAAGTCCTGAAAATTGCGCGCATCCACCTTTGATGTCCGTACCAACAACTTAGTCGTATCTTCTTGTTATGGGACATTCATCCTCCACGGTTGCCATTTCTAATACAAACTAGTGTAAAGTTCTTACTTATATCTGTCAGTAAACTCGCCATGAAAGCGCTAAAACATACCGGTGTCGTGAGTTTACATCATCCGGAAACGACTGTCAGAAAGCAGCTTGAAGATGATCTGTAAAACAATCTATGCAACGTTTTGACCAAAGAACCACCATTACATGTCATGTCGACCACAAGGAAGAGTTTTCAATTTAAAAAATAAATAATAATAAGACTCCATATGCACCCTATAATCCAGTGCGACTTTTATATGAAAAAAGATTGAAAATAGACCATTCATCGGCAGTGCGCCTTATAATCAATCCGGTATGCCCTATGGTCCGGAAAATACGGTAGTTGAATGACACCTCCATTGTGGCCTGAGAGAATTTGTATCGCTTTTACTGGCACTTAGTGACTTTGAGGAGGGTGGCAGGAACCCTGTCACACAAAAAACAACAAATGTGCTGACTCCCCCCCCATTCGTTAAAAAAACGGAAGTCAATGCAAACGGCTGCGTGCCACCAGAAAACTAAAAGAAGAAAGGAAAAATGCCTCTGTGCAATTACTGCTATTATGGCCAAAGCTGCAAAACAACCAAAAAAAAATTAGTTTTTTCTTAGTTAAAAGTGGTGTTTGATCATCTCACAGCTCCTATGCTGGTTATTTATTGTCTCTTTATTAGTTCACTAACCCGATTTCCCTGGCTTTGTTTCCACGCTAGAAATAAGAGAAATCCGACCCCAATTATTTTTTTTTATCTGAAGCAATCATAATATTAAGTTAATGTACCAAGGATTGTCACACACACACACTAGGTGTTGCGAAATGATTCTCTGCATCTCTGTATTTGGCCCATTTTCATGACCACCATTGTGGCAGTTATTGAGGCTGCGTGTTCGCGACATATTTCAAACTTGATAGCAAAAATATAATGTCTGCTCAGTCACTAGTGTGCGTGGCAATCATTGGTACTTTAACTTAGAATATTAATGTCAAGAGGTACTGTTTTTTTTAATTTTACAGTAAATTACTGGCAAGCTCAGTCGCCGGAATTTAAAGTGGTATATTTTTCAATTTACAGTAATGCAGTGAAAACAACCATTGATTTAACGGTAAAATACTGGCAGCCATAATTTTCCTGCAATAATAAAAGTGCTACTATTATTTTCTATTTACAATACATTTCTGGTGACTGACCTGTCAATTTATTTACAGTTAAAATTGACATAATTCTTTTTAACAGTGTAAAATGATTTCATTGGAAATAAATTGTTCACTTATATAATTTTTAAGGGCAAAATAACACATTTATTGTAGTTTTTTTTTTAAATAGCTAAGCCCAGGCCCGACCCATACTTTGGATTGAAATGGGGGCACAGTGAGTATTAGCTGTTATATTATACCGGTAATTAGGAAGGGGCTAGGAACAACTTTACGCTAAAATTTCATATGAACCACCTTGTCATTCATTAACTGACATTTTACATGTGTTTCTTCAGGCAAAATGTGGCACCCGACAGATTGTGAGGCCCTTCGGGCAGCGCGTGATCCGCCTATTGGAAGGGACATCCCTGCAGGTGTTGATTGTTGGCTTTTTGACAAAAGCAGCAAAATATTGGACAATTTCATTTTGGGGTGTACTCGCTTTTGTTGCCAGCAACCTAGACAATAATGTAGGGTATAACAATTGATCGATATATCGATACTTTGATTTATATACCTAAATTTCAAGTCTATCAATCTGTGCTCGGTACGTTTACCTTCCAGGAGATAGGTATCGATCCAAGATCGTTTTAAAAGGGAATCGATTAATAGAAAAAGGAAAACATATGATTTATGAAAGGCAAACTTGACATGAAGTTTAGCACTTTTAATGATAAGGATATATGTTAAGTATGCTTGCCTGTGGAGTTATCAAAACAGGATATCCACGGTGGTCAAGTAAGGTCTAAACAAATCCAAACACCACAAGGCAACACCATTATTTACAACACAAAAACTGTCAGCTACAGCACAATTGCAAAAGCCACAACAAATACAAACGACACAACAAAGTCATATAAAGCCGCAACACAACGTTAACAAAGGACGCAACCGACAAAACGGAATTGAGCAGAGCAAGTTGCGGCGACACACCCACTTCCGGAACACAACAACTGGCAGCCAAAGAGAAGTCATTTCATGAAAAAAACAGGAAATAGAAGAGATAGATGAAGGAGGCTATGGAAATTAGGAAGTGAGAGACCAACATCATCAACAGGGAGGAGGGAACATACACGCTTCCGCACACCTGGCATGCTGTCCATCGGCGACAACATGTCAGAACAAATACTGTATGGCCGGGTCGGGAATCTTTATTTAGCAGGTATATATATTGTTAAAATGTTGGTTGCTAAACTTATATTGAAAATTGCTTGAATGTTTAAATGTGAGCTGAAAGTACATATTTCCTTTTGTTTATTCAACCTTAAAACTTTAGTTGCACTTTATTTGAATAAGATTTGATTGCGTTGGTCATGAATTGTTGTTTACTTGCTTCATTAAATCCATAATTCATTTATACATAATTCTCTTAAAATAAAAAAACTGGAATATATGAAATGTCCACTATTTATTTTACAGTCACACTGGTTTGGTTCCAGAATCGATTCTACTCACTGAATCGTTTTGGATCTTACGTTTTAAAAATCTAATTTTGTCTGTAAATCTTATCGGCAACCACAAATTCTGAATTGAATCGTTAAAACGAATGGCTACACCCCTACTCTGTGTGTATGTTGAGTTATATTAAGAGCGCAGTAAATCCATCCATCCATTTTCTACCGCTTATTCCCTTTCGGGGTCGCGGGGGGCGCTGGCGCCTATCTCAGCTACAATCGGGCGGAAGGCGTGGTACACCCTGGACAAGTCGCCACCTCATCGCAGGGCCAACACAGATAGACAGACAACATTCACACTCACATTCACACACTAGGGCCAATTTAGTGTTGCCAATCAACCTATCCCCAGGTGCATGTCTTTGGAGGTGGGAGGAAGCCGGAGTACCCGGAGGGAACCCACGCATTCACGGGGAGAACATGCAAACTCCACACAGAAAGATCCCGAGCCTGGGATTGAACCCAAGACTGCAGGAGCTTTGTATTGTGAGGCAGACGCACTAACCCCTCTGCCACCGTGAAGCCCGAGCGCAGTAAATGTACAACGTTATACAAGCTGTACTCTGACTACTCTACAAAACATGGTGGCATTTCTTCAGTGTTTTCCAATGAAAATAGGCTGTATCGTAGATATTGGCACAAAAATTAGGTACTGTACAAGTTTTATGTTGCGTCTGTAATTTAGGGACACGTACTGTTTGGGCGTATCCAAAGTGTGCTCATGGTGTCTACTTGCACACCTCAGCTTATGTTTATTGGGTTGCTATAGAAAGGAAATTACATTCAACTAAACAAAAACCTGTAAAAATGGTAAAGACAGCAAAAAGACATTTCAAAGGGGGAAAAAGTGTATGTGTTGACCCAATTAACAAAGACCTGTCTTTAAAAGTTAACTTTTTTTCAGCCTTTTTAAAAATAAGTAATTTGTAAAAATATCCAAGTGGCTCCCCTAGTTTTTTTATTATTTTTTATGTAAAACTACAACTCGTATGAAAGCTAAGAACAAAGGAATCAACTTCTGATTGGACTTTTATTTATATGACTTTGTTACCTGCTTTTAAACCTTTTGTTGTGCTACCATGCATCATTTTTTCACACCTCAATTAGAAGTATATTTATGATTGAAAAAAAACACCGATGGGACTTA